>NC_056751.1:506634794-506657294 GCF_019279795.1 Protopterus annectens | reverse complement strand
CAAGAACAAGGCGAAGATTCAGCTAAACATTCTTTTAGTGTAGATTTAAATGTATAGAAGTTAGATATGGACCTCCAGGCAAGGGGACTGAGTTCCACGATATAGCAACACAGCAAAAGTTTGTTTATCATATGAGCACAGTGGTGTATTTGGGTTAGTAATTGGAGAAAATGTTGCTGGGCATTTTGAAGGATTATATATCATGTCATGAGTCATAAAGTAGCTGACTATATGTGAGATGGTGGGGTAATTCAAGGTAATGTAATTGTTTTAAGGCAGAACAGTGAGGGGCTCTACAGAGTTTATTAGCAGTGAGTTTTGCAATTTTTGTTATAATATTGTTCTACTTTAATTCTTAGTGTAGCCTGAAGACTAGTGAGAATTGGTGTTCCACATAAGAGTAATAGTAAGGGGTAGGTAGTAACCGGGGTTGTTTCTGTGGTGTTAGTAAAAAAGTTTTTTTACTTGGTATAACATCCCTAGTTTCTGGAAAGTTTTTTTTTAATTGTGTGTTAAAAGCAGAAATCAAATTTAAGGTTGTCATTTATTATGATCCCTAACAGTTCAGAGTATGAAACCACTTCTATTACTGTATTATCGAAGGTGGTAATTAACAATATTCACAAGGAAAAGCCTGCCAATGTTTACCTCAAAAGGATTTTTAGTCTTCACAAAACAAAATGTCAGCAAGCATTATATGTGTCCTCATTATCATCCAGTCATGAATTAATTTGAAAAGATATTTGTTTGAACATTCTAGAAAACTAATGACATTGACATCTTCAGTCACAAGCTACCACAGCACAAGACCAGTGGATGGGAAGTGAAGTATATAAAAAAAGAAGTTATGTACTTACCATAACGTTCCATGTGAAGTGTCCATCTCACCTTCATTCTTACTAGGTTGGGTTCGGATCCGACTCGGCCTTATACACAAGCTCGAGGTCTTCCACTAGCTCGTGGCTAAACCCTATCCCATTATGCACTAGGAGAGCTCACCAGCTCTTGTTTGCAGATATAAATAGAATACTAAATAAGAGTCGCTTAATACCTTATAGAGCAATCAAGAAGGTCAGAGATCACTAATAGCCAATTGTATCAACTCGGTCTTCCAGGAGCAAAGGGCTGGGGGAAGGCGGGTGGGATGTAAGAATGAAGGCAAGATGGACAACACACATGGAACATTATACTGAGTACATAACGTCTTTGTGTGTTGATGTCCTATCTCACCTTCATTTTTACAAGGTTGGGACAGCGTCCCTAGCACCATCTTTCGTGGGTGGCTCAAGGGAGAATATTCTTCAGAACGGTGGAACCACAGGAGGCCCTGTTCCTGGAGGCCAAATCGACTTTGTAATGTGTGATGAAGGTATGTGGCCTTGTCCATGTTGATACAGCACAAATGGTACCAATAGGCAGTCTAGCCTGAAAGGTGGAAGAGGTTGCAATGGCTCTTGTAGAATGACCTTTTTACTTTATGAGAAAAATCTTTGTTTTGAGATTTGTAAATGAAGGTTATACAATGTGAGAGCCATTTTGAAAGTGTCACTTTAGAAACTGGAGCACCTTTCTTTGAATCTGAAAAGGATACAAATAGTTGGTCAGATATTCTGCAGTCTTTTGTCCTATGCAAGTACTTTGGGTAAAAAAGAAGAGTTTGTTCATAAGGATACTCTGTCTATGTGGAAAAGCATGTAGGGGGGCTTTATTGACAAGGCTTGCAGCTCTGATAGTCTTCTAGCAGAACTAATAGGTATCAAAAGAATAGTTTTCCGAGTCAAAAAATTGGGATTGCAGGATGATGCTGGCTCAAATGGGGGAAAAATCAAATGGGATAAGACAAAATTCAAGTCTCTTGGTGCTGGAGCATCTTTAATACGTGATCTTAATAAAAAAGTACCTTTAAGAAAGGCTTTGCATAATCTGTGGGACATAACATTGAGGCCTGACTCACCTAAATGGAAAGTGAATATTGCTGCTAACTAAACTCAAATAGTAGCTGTGTCTGCGCCTTCACTGAATAATTTTGCAGAGAATTCTAGATTAGAAGCTCCTAGGCCAGAAAAGGGATCACTGTGATTATTTGAAACCCATAAAGAAAATCTTTTCCATTTGCTTCTATATATCTTTTTTGTTGAAGCCTTATGAGATGAAATTAGGATATGTTTTACTAAAGGAAAAAGGTTAGGGAGCCTGGTTATGGTTGGAATCAGAGCAGCCAAGCTGTCAATTTGAAGGTTTGAAGGGAGGGTAGCAGTGTCCCTGATGCAATGTCTTAGGAGGTCCAGAACTGGGTCCAGAATCCAAGGCTCCTCCTGGAGATGAGGCCACAGGAAGGGGAACCAGATTTGACAAGGCTAGTATGGGGCAATGACTATTAAGTTCCTTCCCAAGTAATTGGCTTTCTGAAGAACTTTGGGTATCAATGGAAAGAGAGGAAAGTCATAAAGAAGACCCAAGGGCCAATTGTGAACAACTGCATCTCTTGGTGTCTCCCCCAGAGGGGGGATCAGGTCAAAGTAGCTGCTACATTTGGTGTTCATGGATGCGGTAAAAAGATCGCAGCAAGCCTGGCCCCATTTGTGGAAAATCTTTTCCGCCACTTCCTGTTTTGGGACCACTCATGAGGCATCACAATGCTCTGCTGGGTCTGTCTGCAATCACATTGGATTTCCCCGGGATGTGCATTGCTATCAGAAAGCATTGGGAGGAGGTTGCCCAGTGCCATACACTCAGGGCCTCCCAACAAAGGGGATAAGACCTGGTTCCTCCTTGTCTGTTTAAGTACCATACAACTGACATGTTGTCTGTCTGTATCGCAATAGTCCCCAGCGGAAGAGAGTCCTGGAATGCCTGCAATGCTAAAAGCACTGCTCTCATCTCTAGGATATTGATGTGCAAATGGGCCTCATGATCCTGCCAAGTGCCTAGGACTGTCTTTCTCAGATAATGCCCCCTCCCCACCCTATCAGGGAAGCATCTGTGGTCACTGTGGCTAATGGTTGGGGAAGTAGAAAGGAGTGACCTAACATCACATGAGTGGAGTATACCCACCAACAAAGACCTTTTTTGCAAGATCCCATTAGCAATATCTTGTGAGACATGGGCAGTTCTTGCATCGACCACTGAGTGGAAAGTAGCCACTGGAGAATTCATGTGCAGACATGCTAAGGGGATCAATGTTACTGCAGCTGCCATGGTCCCTAAGACTCTTAGAACTGTCTTTACTTTTTTCTTGGAAAGAAGATTCAAGACCTGATGTTGAAGAACTCGTACCCTTTCTGGAGGAAGTTTGGCCATCATTTTTGTTGTGTCTAGTTCTGCTCCTATAAAAACGATACACAGAGATGGCAGCAGGGCAGATTTTTCATAGTTTATTGTGATCCCTAGGTGAGAGCAGAGCTGCAAGGTGGTGTCTCTCACTTTTGGTAGTAGATGCTCAGTGGTGGTGGTTAGGAGCCAGTCATCTAAGTATGGAAATACTCAGAATCCTAGGCATCTCAAGTGAGCCGTGACTACTGCCATACACTTGGTGAACACTCTGGGGGCTGTAGTGAGGCCAAAAGGCAGAGCCCAAAACTGGTAGTGGCTGGCTCCCAGCCAAAAGCACAGGTGTCTCCTGGATCACCTGTCCACTTTTATGTGGTAGTACACATCCTGGAGGTCTATCGAGCACATATAACTGTCTTATCCCTGAAACAGGAGTACTGACTGCAGAGTCACCATCCGGAACTTTGATTTTCTTACAGATTTGTTTAGGTTGCTGAGATCCAGAATTGGTCTCCAGTCCCCTGTTTTCTTTGGAATTAAAATGAATCTTGAGTAAGTTCCAAATCCTATTTGGTCTGCGGGGACTGTTTGGATGATTCTTTTGTCTAGCAACTTTTGAATTTCTAGAGATGCCTTTTCCCTTTGACTGGGTGGAAAGTCCAACATCTTTTTATGCTTGGGAGGGGAAAGGAAAGGGATATGGAGTAACCTCTGGATATGATGCTTTGTACCCACTTGTCTTTTGTTATTGTCAGCCAGGCTTTTGGGTACAAAGATAAGCAACCCCCGACTGCCTCCAGGGATGGACAGGTGGGCCTCCCTTCAGGAGCTCTGAAAGGGCTTACCAAAGAAGGATTCTCTGTCATCCAGATTCTGCAGATCCCCTCTGCCATGTGTTTGGTGTCTTCCATTACCACTTCTCCCTCTGCCCCTGGGGAAAGAATCACAACTTTTGTCTTGGAAAGCCCTCTGGGATTTTCAAAACCACATTGTCCCACTACCTTTCTGACCTTTGGGGTAAGGTCTGGTAGGTAGGTAAAAACTGACTACTATGGCAGAGAGAGTCTTTCCTTCTTGTTCACACCTGGTTTGTGTGTCCTTGACTTTAGGCCTGAACACGGATGAGCCATTAAACAGGGCATTCACAAAGGAAGATTTAAAGGGTTCCACAAAGTCACACGAGTGCATCCAGGAATGTCTCCTTAGGGAAATCCCTGAACCTGCTGCTCTGCTCACTCCATCTGCTGCATAAGAAATCAGTCTCATGGAGGAGTTGACCACTGAACTTAAGGTAGAGAGCTGAAAGGAAGCTTTTTCTGACACCCTCTCAGCTACTGAACCTTGGAAGGTATCTCCTAGCTCTTTCAGGAGATCTCTCTGTAATCTGGTAAAATGAGTCAGATAATTCAGCAACCTAAGAGCAAATGTTGCTGAAGAAAAAATGCACTTTTCATATCTGTCCATTGTGCAAGACTCCTTCTTCGTTAGATGGACAGAAGAAGATGTCTCTAAGATTTCCTTCTTGGTGGCTGCTGCCACCACCATAACATCTACTGGGACTCCCTTAGTTAGAAAATTTTTGCCCGAAGGAGAGGTAATGAATTTATTTGGCCTCTGAGGAACTGGTTCCACAGAATTTGGAAACTCCCATGCCTTTTGAGAAACTAAATCCATAAGTTCGTTGAAAGGCATAGACACCCAAGTGGAGGAAGGGTGAGATCCAAAAGCCTTCAGGTACACAGACTCCTCCGCTGAATGGTTGGTAATCTTCCAGCCACCTCCCTAAGTATTTAAAAGATGTCTCCAAAGGAGACATCATCAGAAGGTGTCCATGGGTATCCTTTGGCTTCATCGAGGTCTGTATCCAAAGTGATGGACTCTTCTGGGGAGCCTAAATGCTTCCTCTTGCATAACCTCTTCCAAGGGGACTCTTCAGGGGGGGTACTCTTGAGAGGTTTCAGAAGAGTGGGGGCATCCAATGGGGCATACTGAGGTTTAGGATGTCTGTGTCCCTGTGGATGCAAGGGTATAGAAGCAGACACCAGTGTCTTTGGGGGAAGAATGTCCAGAGATGACAGTGGAGCTGCTTTTAGAGTCAGGACTCTCCTCATCACCTCAAAAGCCCCCTGCCCCTGATCCAAGGAAACTCCTGGCTCCAAAGAACCAGAGGGAATCCCCAGAACCAAGGGGGATGAGTCTGAGGTTGAGGCTGAGGTAGGAGCCGAGCTGACCTGAGCCAATGCCCCAAGAGGCAAGTTCAGATCTGATGACTGTCCAATCTGACTCCCCTCCCCAGACCCGACTGGAGAGCGTCGGCTCCCAGACTCTTTGAGTTCCGAAAGAACAGAGTATGTTGGAGCAATGTTTAGATCTGAAGATCCTATGATAGGTCTTGGTTCCGACGGTTCCACCAAGATCAGCTCCGGACATTCCGGCTCCGAGGTTTGAGGTCGGATTGGAGGAGGAATCGATGCAGAAATGGAGGATTCGGTCAGATCTGAAGCCCTCGGGCTTGGATCCAATAAAAGCATGGTGAGCGTCAGTGTCCTTACCAGCCTCTGCATCACACAATCCACTTCATTATTGGACAGGATCCTGGAAGATCAAGTCGAGAGGGCAGGAGATTTAGAGGGCTGGAACAATGGTGACCTGAGAGTGGGGGATAAGTTTCCAATTCAAGGGACCGACCCTGCAACTGAAACTCCACCTACACTGAAACTGATCGAGCTGAAGTAGTAGGCCTCTCAGATATGATAGCCTTAGGATCTGGAGAGGAAAAATGGACACTTTTTTAGACAGCTCCGATGGAGCACTGGAAGATGAAGACATCTTCCCCAACTTATCTGACTTAGAAGAAGGAGATTGGCCAGACTTAGAAGAACCCAGACCTTCTTGTATTGCTTCAGAGAAGGAGGTTTTCAATAGGCCTTTTAGAATTAACTTGTTCTTTCTCTCCAACAGAGCCCTGTGACTAGAAGAATGACAAATTGAACAGGACTCTTGGAGATGGACGGCTTCTAAACATTAAACACAAATGGTATGCTTATCAGTAAGGGACATTTTTTTCCCCATTCCTCACATTTTTTAAACCCAGAGGGTTTAGAATCCTTGGAAGACTTTGTAACCACCAATCAGCAACAAGAAAGGAAACAGCTAACAATCAAATAATATAGTATTTTATATATATATATATATATATATATATATATATATATATATATATTTTTTTTTTTTTTTTTTTAACACAATAACAACAGTAACAATTGTTAACCTAGAAAAAGTCTAATAGAAAGGGAAAGGATGGCACAGCGCTCCAAATTAAATGGGCTATGCCCGGAGGAGTGAGAAAAAGGGAGGTGAAAAGCCTATCTAACTTAAACGGGCTAAGGCAGTCCTCTAACTCAAATAAACTAAACTGAAAAATCCAATAAAAGGGGAAAAGAAAGCCCTCTATCTAAAATGGGCTATTTAAATTTAATGTTGGGAAAGGGGAAAAGGCCTAACAGAAAAAATGACAGCCAACAGCAGTTTAACTACAGAAATAGAGGAAACACAGACAATTCACTTAAGAAGTTATTAGGCAGAAAAAAACCTAATAAGAAAAAATAACAATTTTTCTCAAATATAAAGAAGAAAAGTCTACTTAGCCAGAGCCAGTAAGAAGAGCACCCAATCTTGTTTAGCAGCAAATTAGATCTGGGGAGCTCTCCTAGTGCATGATGGGATATGGTTTAGCCGCAAGCTAGTTGAAGATCTCAAGCCTGTGTATAAGGCTGAGTCGGATCCAAGGATCAGATCCAAACCCAACCTAGTAAGAATGAAGGCAAGATATGACAACACATTAAATATTTTGTGGTCTGTATTCTATGCAGGCCAAAACACAGGTAATCAAAAATGTACTAGATATAATTATACTTATACATTTATTTTATTTTTATTTATTTATTTTATTTTTATTTATTACTTGTTTACTCCAATACAGCACTGATCCATTTGGATCAATTTCAGGCTTAACCTGGGGATAAGACAAAACATAAAAACAATGAAATAAGCACAGAGGTAATAACAGTATACCAACAGTAGATAACAACTGTAGGGTAAGACAAAACATATAACAATGAACAGGAAGATAAATAGAGATAATAACAGTATAACAAGCATTTTATGTAAATAAACTTACCTCAATGGTAGAATTTCAAATTATCAATGCTGCTGTAGCTCTATCTATATTGGTTATATTCTGATAAGATCATAGCAGACCAGCTAGCTTCCAAAGCTTCAGGGTACCTTCCATGTACCCAAACTATAAGGCAGCTCCTCAGAGCTTCCATGCCAACATAGAGAGGGAGGCTAAAGCCCTTACAAGGACAATGCTAGGAAAATAAAATAAAGGACTACACCCGGGCATGAAAGACATACAAAAATAAGGGGGTGAAAGGAGGGGCTACTGCAGCAGTGTTCATTTGAACATCTACCATTATTGTAGGCTTACTTACACAACTGCATTATATTCATTCTATGGATCACTGCCTTAGCTATTACCTAAGTAGATTACCATAGCTTAGGCTGACTAGAAGAAAGAAGAATGAGGGTCTGGGAACTCTTGGAGAATGGTCCTACAAAACCTGTTCACGACCTGAAAAAAGAATAGCTCATAGTGCCTTGTAAAAGTGTGCACAGAGGACTAAGTTGCTGCTCCTCAGAATACTTCTAGAATCAAACTCTTCCAAAAAGACACAGATGGAGTCTGGTGGAATGAGCCTTGACCCTGCCTATAACGTTTTGTTGTGATGGATATAACAAAAAGTAATATCATGAGACAACTGTTTAGTAGTAGTCTGTTTTGACACTGGCTGCCCTTTTTTGTCTTATCTTCAGAAGAAATAAACAGTTGATCAGAGTTCTTGAAAAAAATTGTTCTGTTAAGACAGTTCCTAAGTTGTTTGTTGATATCCAAAGCATGGAGTATCCTTTCTCCCTCATTTTTAGGTTCTGGAAAGAAGACATGTAGATGAGTAATTTGACTATCAGATACCACTTTAGGCATACAAAAAGGGTTCATTCATAAGGAAATCCTATCTTTGTAGAAAATAAGATAAGTTTGACTCACCATAAGAGCTTGCAACTCAGATACTCTCCTTGCAGAGGTCAGAGCAATCAGTAAAAAGAATGTATGTCTTACCATAAGGATCCATCTGTCTTGTTCATTTTCACCAATCCTTGACAGTGGCTTTGGTTCCAAATCCTCAGAACCGACTTGGCCATTTTTTTCAGCTCGCGCTCTCCAAACTCTCGAGCCTGAGACTACCCATAATGCTCATCACACAGATTACCTCAGATTGAGTTTGCCAGGTGGCAGAAAATAGCCAAAATTTTAGAGTATGAGATATATATATATATATATATATATATATATATATATATATATATATATATATATATATATATACACACACACACACACACACACACACACACACACACACACACACACACACACACACACACATAGAGATATGTACAAGAAGATGAGGCCATCTGTAGATTCCTTATGAGAAAAAAACTGATTAGAATTGGTGAGGCTTACTAACAACACATTTTTTGGATGGGGGATGGTGGGAGGGTATGTCAAGGATTGGTGAAGATGAACAACCCAGATGGAATGTTATGGTAAGACATAAGTTCTTTATCTGATGTTGTTAATCTTCACCTAATCCTTGACGGTGTGACAGAATCCCCAGCAACTTATGTACCTTTGGAGGTCTCATGGAAGAATATTCCGAAGCACCATAGAACCAAATGATGCTCGACCCCTCATGATTTGGTCTAGTTTATAATGTGTAATGAAGATATGATGAGAGGACCAAGTAGCTGCAGCAGAAATGTTGTCTAGAGAGGCTCTTGCATGAAAAACTGCTGATTTGGCAATAGCCGTCATAGAATGAGCTTTAACAGTTTTGTGAAATTGAAGACCTTGTGATAGGTAGGAGAAAGAAATACAGTCTCTCAACCATTTAGCCATGGTAACTTTTGAGACTGCACAACCTATTTTTAAGTCAGAGAAGACCACAAATAATTGGTCAGATTTACGGGATTCCATAGTTCTGTGTAGATAAAAATGCAACTGTCTATGAACGTCTAGCAAATGCAGAAGGTTTTCACCTTGACTGGTAAAATTAGGAAAAAGGTCGGTAAATGTATGGACTGGTTGATATTGGATTCAGTAACCACTTTTGAAAGAAAGGATGGATTTGTTCTTAATTGAACTCTGTTTGTATGAAAAATCAAATAGGGAGATTTGCATGATAGAACCTGTAACTCAGAGACTCTCCTTGCAGAGATGATTGCTACTGGAAACAGAGTCTTTCAAGACAAAAATTTTAATTGAGAAGACTCAGCTGGTTCAAAAAGGCTTTGAGTTAACGCTTGTAGTACTGTAGTCAAATCCCATGGAGGAACCGGATCTTTAAAAGGGGGTCTTAGTAAAGACAATCCTTTCAGGAAGGCTTTTTGCTAAGCTTATGGGACATTATTGAAGCATTATTGTGACCAGTATGAAAATTAGAGATTGCAGCCAACTGAACTTTTATTGTGGAAGCAGAGGAACCAGAGTCAAAGACAGTATTCAAGAAGTCTAATATGGATTCATTGGGGATATTGAAGGGATCAAGTCCCTTATTTAAAGCCCATATGGTAAATCTTTTCCATTTGCTCAAGTAAAGTTTTCTAGTTGTAGGTTTGTGATGTGCAATAACAATACATTGGACTGGTGAGGACAGAGGAGCTTGCCTGGCAATCATGGGAATTGGAGGAACCACACCGTCAATTTGAGGTGCTGCAAGTTTGGGTGACCCATGCCTTCTGGGTGAGTTATCAGGTCTGGAGTCGGATCGAGAGTCCATGGTTCCTGTAGCAGATGAGGCCAAAGGAAGGGGAACCAGACTTTATGAGGCCAGAATGGGGCAATGAGAATTATGGTATTCTTCGTAATTTTTTCTTTCTTCAGAAACTGACAGATTAACGGAATCAGTGGAAAGGCATATAATAGACCGGGAGGCCAATTGTGTAGAAGAGTGTCCCTGGGTGACTCCCCCGGTGGAGGGATTAGGGCAAAGTAACTTCTGTATTTGTTGCTTAGGTGAGAAGCAAAAAGGTTGCAGCAAGGTTGGCCCAATCAATAGAAAATCATGTCTGCCACTACTGGATTCAGGGACCACTATGAGGCATGAGAATAGTCCTGCTCAATTTGTCTGCTATCACATTTGAACTTCCCTGAATCTGCATTGCTATGAGAAAACAGTTGGAAGAAATCACCCATTTCCACACTCTAAGTGCCTCTCGACATAGTGGATATGACTTGGTTCCCCTTGTTTGTTGATGCACCAGACCACTGCCATGCTGTCTGTTTGAATAGTCACTGTTCCTAGATGAAGGGAATCCTGGAATACTTGCAATGCTAATAGCACTGGCCTCACCTCTAGAACATTGATGTGCAGGTTGGCCTCCAGTTGGGACCATGTGCCTTGAACTGTCTTCCCCAGATAATGCCCCCCACCCTATCTGGGAAGCATCTATTGTCACTATGGCTTGGGGTTGAGGTAGAGTGAAGGGCCGGCCCAGGAGAATCTGATCTAAATGAAGCCACCATTTCAGGTCCTGTTTGCAGAGATTGGTTACAAGAATTTGGTAAGACATCGGTTGATGAGCTACAGACCACTGTGTTGCTAGTAACCACTGTAGTATTCACATGTGAAATCTCGCAAGGGGAAGCAGAGTGATTGTGGCAGCCACTGAACCCAAGGTCTGAAGAATTAATCTTGTTGGAACTCTGTCATGTTGCATAATCTGTCTCACCATAGCCCTGATGCTTAGAAGTCTTTCTGGAGGGAGAGAAGCTATTCCTGAGGCAGTGTTCAGTTGTGCCCCTATGAAATCCACATTGTGTGGGTTGTAGCTGGGATTTCCTGAGATTTACTGAAATACCTAGAAATGTGCAAACAGACAGGGTATAGTCTCTTGCTCTTTCCAAGTGATGCCTGGTAGTAGCAGTGAGGAGCCAGTCGTTGAGATATTGGAATATTCAAAAACCTTGCAGTCTGAGATGAGCTGAAACTACTGCCATGCATTTGGTAAACACCCTGGGGGCTGAGGTGAGTACAAAGGGCAGTGCTCTGAATTGGAAATGACTGGCCCCTAGCTGGAAATGTAGAAACTTCCTGGAGTTTTTCTCCCTCTTTATGTGGTAACAAGCATACTTGAGGTCTGTCGAGCACATCCAGTCGCCTTTTTCCAAGAAAGGAAGTGTGGTTTGTACTGAGACCATCTGGAATCTGGTTTGATGAACTGATTTGTTGAATCAGCTGAGCTACAAAACTAGTCTCCAGTCCCCTGTTTTTTTTGGGCACTAAAAAGAATCTTGAGTAAACCCCGGATCCTATCTGGATGAGTCTTTTGTCTAGAAGCTTTTGGATTTCTAAAGCTGCTGCTTCCCTTTGATTGGGTGGAACATCTGGGAGTTTTTTCTGAGGTTTGGGGTTCACAAACAAGGAGATTTGGTAGCCTCTGGATATAATTCCAAGCACCCATTTGTCCAAGGTTATTAATTGCCAGGCGGGTAGGTGCAGGGATAATCTCCCCCCCAACTGCCTTCAGAGGAAGACAATCAGGCACCCCTTCAGGGATGCTGACAGGGAGTACCAGAGAAAGATTCCCTGGACCCCTGATTTTGCGGTCCATTCTGGCCCTAGGGTGACATCTTCTATTGTTTCCCCCCTCTGCCCCGGGGAAAATCTTTACCACATGAGTCATACAAAGGCCCTTTGGATTTCTTGAACCATAGTCTCCCACTCCTCTGATTCCTTGAGTAGGGTCGCTGAGGAGTAGAGAAATGTATGCCCGTGGCAGATAGGGTCTTGCCATCTTGCTCACTTCTGGTCAGAGTTTCTTTAACTTTTGGGCCAGAAAGAGTAGATCCGTAAAAAGGTGCATTGATGAATGATGCTTTGAATGGCTCTGCAAAGTCACATAAGTGCATCCAGGAATGCCGTCTGATGGCTATGCCTGAACCTGCTGCTCTAGATATCCCTTTGGCTGCATGTGCTATGAGCCTCATGTATGAATTGGAAATGGATTCACGGGTTGCAAGCTGGGAGGTCACTTTATCCTGAACCTCCACAGCAACTGCTCCTGTCAGAGTATTAGAAAGTTCCTTAATCAAGTCTCTTTGTAGCCTGGTAAAATGTGTCATGTAGTTCAATGACCTTAACGCAAAGGTCATTGAAGCATAAGCACGCTTCCTGAATCTATACAAGGTCCTAGACTCCTTGTTAGGAGGATGAATAGTTTGACTCTCTTCTGCGAGTTCTTTTTTGGTGGCTGCTGCTACCACCACAGCATCAACAGGGATTCCTTTGGACCAATGTGGTTCTTCCTTTGGTACAGACAAAATAAGGTCAGGCCTTTTGGGAGTAGGCTCTATGGCATTGGGTATCTTCCAAGCCCACTGAGCTATCGATTTAACAAGCTCATCAGCAGGTGGAGAAATCCAAGAAGTGGTGGGTTGGGTGCGAAAAGACTCCAGGTATACTGACTCCTCTGTTGAAGGTTGTGTGGACAACCAGTCACCCCTCTGTTTCAGTATTTCAAGGATGTCCTCGAAGGAAACATCTTCAGGGGGTGACTTTGGGGAACCTCAGCCTTCATCGAAGTCAGTATCCTCATTGTAAGACTCCTTTGGGGAGTTGAGGTGCTTCCTCTTCCACTTCCTCTTTGCAGGGACTTCTTCGGGGGGAAGTTCTGGAGAAGTATTCAAAGAGGTAACCACCAGGCTGGGAGTTAACTGTGGCTTTTGCATCCTCTGTCCAGGGGATGAAGTCAATGGCAGCTCCAGCCTAGAGGAAGGAGAAGATACTTGCCCTGACAGGAAAGGCAATGACTGAGAATCCCCAAGGGATAGTGCCTTCTCCATGATACAGAAGGCAGGTCCCCCTGTAGAGGGATGGGAGCCCAGAACCAAAAAGGACTGCTTCGGAATCAGGGTCACACCCTGCACTGAGGAGACCGGCTCTGCACCTGGAGCCTGAAACCAAACTACAAGGACCGATGCTCCGAGAGGCATGGAAGGCTCAGATGGAGCTGAAAAGGTATCATGCAGCCCATCCCAGAACCAACCATCAAGTCCCGACTGTGGGAGCCCCCCAGTGCAGAAGATCTGGAAAAACTCAAGGCTGTTGTCGGAACCGAAGACTGGAAAGCTGTCAGAACCGACTCAGTCTGAGCTGGGGCTGTCGGAACCGAGGACTCCAAGGGCTCAAGTAGAGTTGGAGGAGGAGTGTAAGTAGGGGTGGAATGAGCAGTTTCATTGCCAGCTTGGCTCTGAACCAAAGTTAATCCTCTTGCCACTAGGAGCTGGTCCACTAACCTCATAATGTCCTGTTCTGATTAACTTTTAGTAGACCTCACCGAAACTGTGGAAGGAGATCTGGACCACCTGACTCCCACAAATGGGGTGCCCCTAAAAGGATCCAAAGAAGGAGAACAACAATTGGCTAAGCTTCTGGTGTTATTCAAAGGGGATCCAGTATTTGTCTGCCTGGGAAGACATGATCGACAAACCACTATGCTTTGCCAGAGATGGTCTGCACCTCTCACCCCTGGGATTCAGGTTACTGGCTAAAGCTCTTGCCACCCCCATAGTGTCTTTTTTAGGCAAGGTTCAAAGGATAAAACCACCACCGTAACAGATACAAACATGCAAAATCTGAAGGTAATGCTACTCAATGCTAAAAGTCTAAACCTCAAAATGCAATCTCTCGAGGCACTCCTAAAAATGGAGAACATCGATATCTGTGCAGTAACTGAGACCTGGTTCAAGGCTCCAGAGAGCACCCCTGCAATACCAAGCTACAATTCTTACCACACTTTTCAGCCACAAAACCAAAACCAAAACACTAAAGGTGGAGGAGTGTCCATATTCACCAAGGATATTCACACCTCCAGGCTAGTTGCCCAACACAATGCATCTGAAATTCTCCAGGTGCAACTAACACTAGGTAAGACTGCAATCCAAATTTTAGCTTGCTACAGATCCTCCACCATGCCCCAAGATTCTCACTACACCTTTCTAAACATACTGGAAAATATTAAGATACAACCAAACACCCTAATACTGGGTGATTTCAACTACTCTGCCATTAATTGGGAAAACTACTCGGGTACCAACTCCTTTTCCCAACAGTTCTTGGAATTCATAAATTCCAACACCCTGGATCAACTAATCCATTGTCCCACCAGGGGAGCCAAAATCCTAGACCTGGTCATTACCAACATGGGAGATAGATGCTCCACACCAGTGGTCACCCCCTCATTGGTCAGGTCTAACCATAAGCAAATCACATTTGACATCCACATCCCACCCCCACCCCCTAGTAAGGAAACCTCCTTAAAAAACTTCCCCAAAGCCAACTTCATGCTACTGAAGTCAGAAGTGACAAACTTCACAACACCCACGCAGATGGGATCTGGAAGTTCGACTGCAGAATCCTACACTAAGGCACTGTACGAGCACATCCACTCGTGCATGAATCGTGCCATCCCAAATAGAACCAAGATGCTCTTCTCCAAAAAAAGGAAGCCAATCTGGTGGTCCCCTGCTATAAACAAACTATACAACAGAAGGAAGAAACTGTTGTAGAAAAGAGGAAAATCCCAGGATGCAAAAAACTCCCTCACCAGCCTGAGTAAGAAGCTGAGATCCCTCATAAAATCCTCAAAAGCTAGTTACAAAAATAAAATTGCCAAAGATTCCAAAGACAACCACAAGGCATTCTATAGTTATGTCAAGAATCTAAATAGCAATGCTCAGATCTGCTCTGAGCTACAACAGAATGGCATTAAATATACTGATCCCATGGATATTGCCAATATCCTGGCAGATCGATTTATTGCCAACTTCACCCCCTCTCACCCCCTAAAGGGCCCATCTCAATACCAAAAGATTGCCAAATTCCGATAATCACGGCCACACAGGTAGAAACCGCACTCTCCAAAGCTAAGAATACAGCATCCATAGGACCAGATGACATCCCAGGCTGTGTACTACATGAATCACAAAATGAACTGGCAACTCACCTAAGTGTCATTTTTAATTATAGCCTCACATCAGGCTTCATGCTCACTGAGTGGCGCACAGCTACAGTTATCCCGGATCCGCCTTGGATCCCGGGAACTACCGTCCCATCAGTCTTACAAGCCTGATCTGCAAGGGCATGGAACGCATTATCATGGTACTTATAAACAAAGACATTGGCAATCTTCAAACACTGGACCCCACCCAGTTTGGGTTTGCGAAGGACCGATCTTGTCTCCTGAAGGTGGTCCACACAGCCTATCTAGACCTCGCCAAGGCCTTCGACACCATCACCCACTCTGGAATCATAGATAAACTTACTAAGCTGGGCATAAATCCCTACATCACTCGATGGGTTGCCAACTGGCTTACTGACAGAACCCAGACTGTAAAAGTAGCCGACTCCAAATCCAGCTCCAGACAAGTGACAAGTGGAGTACCTCAGGGTTCAGTCCTTGCACCACTCTTGTTTGGCATCTACTTCTCTGAAGTACAGGCCAACACTAAGGGACTCTGGCTAACAAAGTTTGCAGATGACTGCAAACTGGGAGCCATTATTGAATCCCCAAATGATGTGGATATTCTACAAAAAGGCCTTACAGAAACAGATGCCTGGTGCCAGAGCCATGGGCTCAAGCTTAATGCCAAGAAATGTATAGTTATCCCCTTTGGAAAAAAACATGTACCCTTGAATTACAACATAGGTGGCAGGAAGCTAAATATCAAAAGTGTGATGAGAGACTTAGGGACACAGGTAGACAGTGGTCTCACTTTTGATAACCACATCGCCACAACAGTCAGGAAATCCTTCTATGTGGCACACCTCATCACTAAAGGCTTTTCATCCAGAAAAAAAGGAGGTCACTGTCTCACTATACTCATCCCTCATTAGACCCATTATAGAGTATAATGCCCCATTTGGTATGTACCTCACAAGACATCTGCAACAGCTGGAAAGGCCACAGAAATACCTCACTAAAAGAATCACACACCTAAAGCAGATGCCATATGCTGAGCGTCTAAAAAAACTCCAGCTATACTCTGTGGCATATCGTCTACTCAGAGGCGATCTCTGCTTAACATACAAGGCCATGTGGCATAACTAGGATAATTTCTGGCTTGTTGTTTCCTATATTGTGAATCACTCTGAGCAGTTAAGGAATTTGGAGGAAAGGCATAGAGAAAAAGACCTCCCCAATTCAGTGAGAAGGCATCTACTGCCCCAGCTTCTCCATGTGGGGCTCTGGAGTAGAATATTGTCAGTTGCCTTGTTTTCCGGGGAAGAAAAAATGATCTACTTCTGCTACCCGACAACTTATTGTAAGATCCAAGAATGTATTGACTCAAAGGCACTTGCTCTTTTCCTGCTAAACTGTCTACCAGAAAGTTTTCTAGACTGGATGTGTAGGAAGCCGCCATCTTGGATATCTATGCTATTTAAGCTTCCTTCAGAGCCTGCATGGCTAGCCTGCATTGAGGACATAAGTGTGCCCCCCCTTTTGTTTATGTATCATAAGGCTGGTGTATTGTTTACAGTCACAGGCAGGACCCCTGGCTTCCATAATGCCCTGATAGCCTGAGTAACTGACCTCATTTCTGTGATGTTGATGTGCCACGTGTGCTTTGCACCAACATCCATATACCTTATAGTTCTAGGTATGTGTCCCCAGGCTATATCTGAGGCATCTGTGGTCAATTTCTTGGTAGGTGGCAGATGCCTAAAGGACTTTCCATCTTTCCTGGATATTTGTGTCACCCATTGCTCTAACTCATTCCTCACACTTGCAAGTACTGAATAATACTTTCTAGAGATTAGCTGTGTTGCTCCCAAGTATTCTACAGGAGTCACTGAAGCTTTCTCATGTGCAGTATGTCCAATGCGGTCATCAATATGCTGGAAGCTATGAATCCTAAAATCTTTAGGAGTTTTCTGGTTGTGACTTCTATCCTCAGAGTCATGTCCTGGAAAAAGGCAGTTAGGACTTCCACTTTCTCCTTCTACAGAAAGTCCCTGGATACCATTGTGTTTAGTACAACCCCTAAGAAGACTATTTTTTTTTTCTAGGGTCAGATTTAATTTCAGTAAGTTCAAAGAGAGACCTAATTTCTGGAAGCTCTCCAGGGTATACCCCCAGGACTTCCACATGTCCACCTGGTTGTGTATTTGGATCAGGTAATTATCTAAGTAGAAGTAGATACTAATGTCCATGTTTCTGTAATTATCTATTACTGGAGCCAGATATTTTGCAAATACCCTGGATGCAGCAGTTAAACCAAAGGACAAGGAGGTCAACTAACAGTGCTGGTCTCCTGCCGTGAATCTCGCATGATACATATGGTCCTTGTGTATAGTGGAGTGCTGGTGAGCATCTCTGAGGTCTTGGGATATACCCAAGCTTGATCTGACAAGAGGGGCAGAAGGCTCTTTAGGGTCAACATTTTGTATTTGGGGACCTGGAGGAACTTGTTTCATTTTGAGATGTATACTTAATCAGCAGCAAAAACAATAAAACAAAACACAAGAAATTCCACGGACCCTTTGCAGTCTTCAGTGCTGAACTTAATATTACACCATATCATTGGGTACCTCGGCAGTTTGCCTTCAATGGATAACATATATCAGAACCACCACCTTTTTTATACCTCACACTCCCTGTTGATCCAGTTACATACATTCTAATTCAGATAAGAAATTCATCCTTAAAATGCTACTACAAACATTTTTCATTTAATACAATTCCCAAATACAATTTCTAATATAATAATGTTAACATCATTATTGCTATATATATATATATATATATATATATATATATATATATATATATATATATATATATATATAAAATACACACATAATGTATTGAACTATATCTTCTTAGTAGACTGACCACAGGATTAAGCCCCTTTCGGTAGAGTTTTCCAGAATTTAAAGTAACATATCAAACTCTGTCTTATTACCAAGTTGACTTCAACATTAAGCCCCTTGAATGGAGTGTTCTGAAGTTTAAGATCATCCTACTTTCCAAAATCAACTTTTTAACATGGTCACCCCCCTATGCATAACTGGCTGGCCCAACACACTAAAAATTAGTGTGTCATCAGAACCCCCATTAGCAGTGTGAAAAAGTTCAGTAACACGACTATCCAAATTTCCATTACGTACATCACCCAAATGCTCCAACACCCATACCTTTACCATCCTTTTGGTGTGCCCTTTATACCATTTAGAATTCCTGCATGCACAACCCAAAATATATACCACACCTCAGGAATTACAATTAAATTGATATCTAGAAACAAAGTTTCTTCCCTTAATAAAAGTACCTGATAAATTCATGACTATCTTGCAAATCCTGCAGTGCCCACAGGGAAAAGTACCCACCACCTGCCGCTCATCACAAGAAACAAATTTACCCACAATCAGAAGTTCTTTATGATATGAAAATCTCCCTTATGAAAATTTAACATTTCTGGGAAACAAATGACCCACCTGTTCATCCAAATATACTAAATTCCAGCTATCCACCACCAATTTTCACATTATTTCAGTGAAAGGGGAATATTTGGTCATGAAATAGATGTCCCTCTTATCATCCACCAACTCAGCATCTCTCCTTTCCTTTTCTGTCCTGAAGTAGTTATCAGACTGCCTATATTTGCAACAAGGTTTTCTTTCATTAACTTCATCAAATGACAAATCAAAAACCTCCTTACTATAACCCCTATCTAACAACCTACTAAACACTTCCTGCAAATATCCTCCCTTCAAAGTTTCATCTGAGGTGTTGCAACAAATTCACTTACATTCCCCAAGAGGAAAGGAGTCAGTCAGATGCAGGGGATGCATACTGGGATCATGCAAAAAGTTATGAGCAGCCATGGGTTTGTGAAAGGGGTTTGTGAGAGGTCTAAGATAGGTTTCTAGGGTTCATCTTTTCTTTGCACCATCAATAATCTTGCGTAAATACCCCCTGGTTTGGGCATGGGCTCTTACGTGCCCTTGTCCAGCCCTTGTGAGATAAGGAGCTTTGCTAACTGTTCCTGATCTTTTGGTATCATGAAATGCCCTACATTTATGGGATAGAAAGTGGAGTCTGTATACTTTAGCAGGAATCTTTAGGATACACTTTTCTGATGTTATGTCTAGTTAATTTTGATGATAAAGGGCCAACCTGTTCCATATCTTCTGAATGTGAAGGGTGAGTAAGGGCTGTGGTAGGGATTTGGGGGTTAGAAAGTGAAGAAATCTGACGTAGTTACAGATGTTCCATGGCTGAGGTTGGTCTCTGTTTCCAGACTTTTTTTTTTCTGTCTTCCTTCTGCTGCCATCTTTTCTTTGGAGAGCCCTTCTTACCTTCTGGCTGTTTCCCTTTGCCCTACCTCTGGTAATAACATCTTTAAAATTTCTTCCTCACTAAAATCCTGTGCTTAAAGACAGATAGAAATTGCAATGAATGTCAAATGTCTGGCATAACATAGGGTCACTGACACCTAGAAACCTCTAGCACTGCAAGCATGCAAAATATGTCAAAAAGATTTTCTACAAGTACTTATCTGTTCTTTCTGAAATGAGGCCAAACCAAATGGACTCTCATCACTAAATGAAATATGGGGCGATGTGTTCATGAACTGTAGTGAGAAATAAGTACAAAGAGCATGGGCAGATAAGTACAAGTGTTATGGTCAGATGTCCTTATTATACCAGAGGTGTCTATCAGTCCATGAGGGATGATGGCCACCCAGTCTTGAGCCAGAATGGTGCTAATCTCTGGAAATCAAGCCAAACATCTGGCTTTCCACAATAGTAGTTCCATCTGTGATGACTCCTTCAACTGTAAGCCATATGTTAACACTGTTTCACACATTTAGAGTTGTTTGAGATATGTAATGAAACTGGAGACCCTGGTAACTCTCACATGGGCACAGGAAAGACATGGAGAATATAGCATTTATAACTGCTGTGGGCGCACATGATAAATGGTCAGAGGTTAATTTCATTGATTCAGGTACCTCAGAAGATTTCTACAATGTTAATATAAGTGTTTATAAGGGATGGCCTGGGCTCAATAGTTTATCTGTTACAATGGTACACATTTTCCCCAGAATGTTTCAAAAGTAATAAATAAAATGCCATTAAGACATACTGTCACCTAACTGCTCACAGAGCTATTTTTATACAGAGTGGAGAATTGCTATGGTATGTACACTTCTCTTGCTGCACTCCCTTTTAAGGCACAGAATGTGTGCTCTGCTGTGGATCACAGCAAGTTACTAGGCTATTGGCCCTGAGACCCTTACAAGCCTAACCAAGAATTAGCCCATTTTCTGACAAGTCAGCACCCAATGCGATCCCAGGGGGATATTTTCTGATCCCCATCCAGTTATCCAGGTTGTACTTAAAAAGGGTTAATGAGGTACTCTGCTTGACCTGGAGAAGGAGTCTTTTTCACAGAAGAGGGAGTCTCTGGGACACAAATCTGTCCCGCCAACAAGTCCTATTGATGTCACGGACCAGAATGAAGTTGCGCATGTGGGTTACTTGAGTGGAGCTTGACTTGCCAATATGCAGCAGTCCCAACAAGGTGGGGTCTGAGATTGCTTCATATGCCAGACAGAGGTCACCTCTGAGGAGTCTCTATGAGACTGAGTAGAGGGACAGGGCTTTTAGCCTATCTGTGTAGAGTAGATGTTTGAAGCCCTGGATTTTCCTGGTGAGGAACCGCTGTGGCCTCTCCAGCTGTTGCATGTGGTTGTGAGGTACATGCCGAAAGGGGCGTTGTACTCTATAATGGGTATTATAAGGGAAGAATACAGGGATGTTATGACCTCCTTGTCCCTGGATGAGATACCCTTCTTAATAAGTTGGGTCATGTAGAAAACTTTCCATACAGTGGAGGCAATATGGTTGTCAAAAGTCAGTTTGCTATCAACCTGGGTGCCCAAGCCTCTCATGACTAACTGCATGCTTAGGACCTTGTTATTAATGTGATAATTTGTGGGGATGTCACTCTCCCCAAAGGGGATGATGATGCATTTTTTGGCATTCAGTTTGAGTCCATGTTTCTGGCACCAGTCATTTATTTGGGTGAGACCCTCTTACAGGATGTCCACATCACTAGGGGAATTGATGACAGTGCCCAGCTTGCAGTCATCTGCAAACTTAGTCAGCTGTAGCCCACTGGTTTTGGCCTGCACCTCAGAAAAATATATCCCAAACAACAGAGGGCCCAAGACCAATCCCTGGGGTACACCACTCGTTATGGGTCTACTGCTTGAAGTGGCATCCCTGATTTTGACTAGGTTAGTTCTGTCAGTGAGCCAGTTTGCTACCCATCTGGTAATATATGGATTGATGCCTAGCTGAGAAATTTTCTCTATTATATCTGAGTGGGGAATAGTATCAACGGCTTTGGCCAGGTCAAGGGAGGCAGTGTGCACCATCCCCCCTTGTCCATGGCTTTGATGACTGTCTCAAAGAAGTCAACCAAATTTAATGGGTATGACCTACCCTTGACAAAATCAAACTGTGTGGGATCGAGTATTTGGACATTGCCAATGTCTTTGTTAATGAGCTCCATGATAATCTGTTCCATGGCCTTGCAGATCAGGCTGGTTAGGCTGATGGGTCTATAATTTCCTAGATCGGTGGATGCACCACCTTTGTGCAAAGGGATGACAGTGGCTGTCATCCACTCGGCTGGGATGACGCCAGTACTCAGGCTTTGGTTGAATAGGGTGCCTAATGGTGCAGCAAGTTCCTGCCTGAGTTCATATAGGATGCAGCCTGGGATGTTATTGGGTCCCATGGAGGCTTTGCCTTTTGCCTTTGAGAGGGCACTAATGACTTGCTCCCTAGAGATAAGAGGAGGAGGGCAGGTGCTGGGGATGTCCTGATTTACTGATGGGGAAGACAGAGGGGTGAAGTTTACGCTGAACCTGTCTGCCAGCAAGTTGGCTATATCTACGGCATTTGTGTATATGGTGTCCTTGACCACCAGTTCTGAGCAGATCTGAGTGCTTCCTTTGAGACTGTCTTTAGTAGATGTGGCCAGTTTGGACTCAAAGTTTGCTTTGGAGGATTTCACTAGTCCTCTTATTTG
>NC_056751.1:506512294-506629794 GCF_019279795.1 Protopterus annectens | reverse complement strand
CAGGTGTTTACAAAGGAAGGTAGATATAGATTAGTAAGCTAACTTTATGATCATATTTTTAAATGTTGCATTCCTTACTCTCTGCATTTTTACCAGCTTTGCAGCATTCCTCCTATTTTGCCTCTTTCTTTTTTCAGTTAAACTTTCTCCAGATTCCCCTGAATTTGCATGCCATTTTAATTCTATGGCACCTCTGTTTTTTTTTTTTTTTTTTTTTTTTCAGTTCCTGGGCTGTTGATTGTCTACTAACATCGTATATTCATATTTATTTACCCAGCATTGGGTTTGCGAGGCCACTGAGAAGCTTAGCCCAGTTTGAAACTGCCTCAGAGTAATATCTGGCTAAGTGGCTCACTCAGATTCATACAGTAGGAAAATGGAATTTGTGGGAATCAAACTCTGGACTACAGGATGCAGCTTGTTAACAGCTCATAGCATCAATTCTCTGTACTAAGTAATGACTCAATATGCAGTGCAGTTTTCAAATATGACTACAATGTTCTACCCACATGGCAGGATCTTGGTTCAAGGAGAAAAACAGTTCACAGGTTCATAAATGTGTACTAGGTTAATGGTTTTGGACCCTTTACAAGCCTAGCCCATAGAAGTACCCTGTCATCATGCCACCCGATGTTAATCATCTGTGAAATGGGTTATGGCTATAGAGACTAATGGGCACTGGGACATGGCAGAAAGCAGGCTGTAGGAAGATGCACCACAGATGCAAGTCAAAAACATTTCAGCAGATGAAACTGCAACATTAAATGGATGTGCTGTACTCTCTCAGCTGTATAGCATCCCACTGGACTTGCCAGGTCCGTATATTCATACTAAATCCTTTGTCAGCAAACCATTTAATGAAACAAGAATTATGTCTGTTTTGTAACAACACTCAAGGAATAAGAAAAAGGTGAAGTACTGGCAGATAAAGGAATGAACTCACTGATTATTAGTGTTAGAAAAACATGTATTATCATTTGCACATTACAGAGACCACCCACCCAATAAGGTATCATTGCCAAAGCATAAGTCCTTGCAGGGTGTTATTTTGTAAAGCATTTATTTCTGCCTCTGTGACAAACAGTGGAAAGTGACAGAAGGTAAATACAGTTATCAACTTGCTTCCGATTTATGGATTTATATTAGTGCCTTCACAGCTATCATCTGAGCTTGTTACAGGACACAATGCACACATGAAAGTTACAACTTTTCAAAGACTTTTTACCGTAGCTTTCAATACAGTTTTTCAAAGAAATCTGCATATAACAGCAATATTTTCTGAAAAAAAGTACCAAAATATATCAGCCATTAGAGAAAAAATACTATTGTGTCTGTTAACATAATGTTATCAGGTTTAATTTACGTATTTCAGTAAAAAAACTTATTTTATATAATTTTCAGTGTCTTAGTACTCAAAGTTTAAGGTTATCAAAATAAATTTGCAATACAACAATAGCATTTTCAAAATTATAGATACTACTTTTTTAAAAAAAATTTAAGTATACATTAGCTGAGGTAGTACAAACTGATAAATAAACCTCCCTAAAACCAGCAGCCTTTTAATCTTAAGAAAAAAGAATGGTCAACCAGCAAATAAAGACTCATAAATAAAGACATAGGGGACCTACATTTGAAACAGTCACCAAGGCCATTGATGAGGGTGGGCAGTTCACACAGCCTACTTGATACTTCAGCATCTACTTTTCAGAAGTGCAGTGTAATATAGGAGGATTAGGATGAAATATGACTGATGACTGCAACCTATAGTTGAAAATATAGTTGAAAAATCCTCAGAGAGAGGTCTCATAGAAGGTCTCATAGGTGCCAGAGCCATGGCCTTAAGCTAAACGCCAAAATAGTCCGTCAGGGACCTGGGGACCCAAGTTGACAGTAACCTTCTTTTGACACTCACACCAAAGTGGTTAGGAGGAGGACCCTACTAATGGACATGCTCACCCTCAAAAATCCCAAATCACCCACAGAGCAAGACAGAAACTGTAGACTAAAACATAAAACAAAAACAAAACAACAACCAGAATGGTGGCCGTTCTGGTTGTAGTTTTGGTTAACCTTTAATCTTGTGCAATCACTAAAAGTTATTCTTCCTGTTCTAAACTGTATTTGTAACAATGAAAAATAAAATTTATAAATAAAAATGAAACAGTCTACAAAGCAAATGTAATTGAATGTTTTACCGGCACAAAATGCAATAAGTACATTATCCTTTCATATTTCCTTAAAAAATACTGCCAGAACTAGTCATCAACTGAATAGATTGTTGTTCCAAATACTTGCAGAGCAGCATAGTTAGGTTCAATGTTAACCATTAATAGACTTCTTTTCAAGCATACTCTACAATATTTAGATGCTTCAAATACAACAAGCATCCATGGGGAATAAGAATAAAATGAAATCTAAGAATCAGTGCAAAATATATAGAAATGAATGTATTATAGTTCAAAATTAAACTGACTGAATCTCTGATGACTGTAGAAACTGTTCAAAGAACCATCTTTCTTTTCAGGACATGCCAGTGATAACTTCAGAAATACCTTCGTCAGGTCTATTAGTCTCCACCAAATCTATCCTTACATCACCATCATCATCCAACTACAGGATGCCATGGCTTTCATCATACCATAATCATACCCATTTGTTAACCAGATAGTCCCACTGGGCATGCAGTTGCTTTTCAGGGGCAACCGGGGAACAATGCCTGGTTAAGTGACTTACTCAAGATCACACAGTAAGCAAATGAGGTTTGAGGGAATCAAACCCTATACTACAGGAACCACAGCCCTAACTCACTGTGCCAACTGACAGTTAAAATATTATGTGTTTTGTTTCTGTCAATTATTTGAAGTACAAGAGTATTCAATATACAGAGGAAATAACTGGTTGTAAGTGATCTGTGGCACAGAATTCTTATTACTCCCAGGAAACCCAGGGTACAGATAAACTAAACATTGATGGAAAGGGAGTAAGCAGGCAATGCTGGCTTACCATCCCATGAGATAGGGGGTCATTAATGTCTGCTGGAAGAGCTCAGTCTTGGGGAATCAGCATGATTCAGACTTGATAAACTCACCCCCCCATCCTACCAATTTGCTTGTAATACCCCTCTTCTGAACACAACACTACACCTTAACCCAAATGTACTTCCCTCTCTTCACTCACCTCTCTGCCTATACCCCACTACATGAAGGCATACATCCCATGGTCCATCTTCAGTACTCATAATTTGGCAAACCATCCTAGTCTCTAATTTTCTTCCTTTCTCTTCCCTGATGGATCCTTCATCCATACTGCACTGAGGATAAAGATATAGCAAATCTACTGCCTAATAAATTCAGCTCAAACTGTACCCCTCTCTCCCCTCCATCTATCCAACAAGATATGCCTTCTGAGGATCCAGTTTGTTTAGAAGGAAACAATAAAAGAAAGAAAGGAAGAAGTTCTCAAGAAATAACAAGGAACAAAAAACTGATTAATGACTGTAAAGGAAAGAGAATACGTAGTAAAACAGACACTGCTCTGTTATGTAACCCACAGGTTACAGGGAATGATAATATTTTTCTATCTGAAAACCTTCAGTCTATAGAAAAGGGCATCATTTTCCCAAAAGAGAAGGTAGAAAAAAGAGGCAAGGGGCAGGTGAAAAGGAAGAAATCAAAACTGAACGAGGAAGGATTGAAGAATATTACTGTAAGAAAAAAGAAGACAAAGACAGATGTTGACAACATGGCTCAAGCTGCGGATTTACAATACCAGCTGGATGAGAATTTAATATACAGTGAAAACAGTGGGATTAATAAGACTAACGGTGATGAAGATCTATCCTTCATAACAACTGACAGAGCAGATATTATTGTATTAGAAGCTGAAGATTCTTTAGATTTGGTGAGCAAAGATATTCTTGCAATTGGAGATTCAATTATTAGAGGAACTGATACTTATATCTGCAGATATGACAATGAACATCGAACAGTATCATGCTTGCCAGGAGCAAAAATAGAAGATATGAGACAAGCCTTGGAATGCCTTAATGTAAAGTATGGATCCGTTTTTATTCATGTCAGTTCAAATGATGTCATCTTTAAGGATTCTCTGACTGCTATTAGGGAACTGACAGCCCTCTTAGATAGTATAGCTTGTACTGGCATTAGGACATATTTTTCACAAATCACCTATAGAAAGGATAGTCAGGTCATTGTGAATGAAAAGATTTTTTGGGTGAATACCTACATGGAAAAATGTCCTATTAAAAAAAAATGGAAATGTGTAGAGCATCCAAGCCTAGCTTTGGGCACAAGTGTTCAGATAAGATGGCGTGCATTTGTCAGGATCTGGAAGAGAATGTTTGCAGCAGATATTTTGCAATATTTGACAAACACTAGACAGGATTTTTGCCAGGTCAAAAATGTAACAGTTCACAGACACCAACATTTGATGCATCTCTGATGGTTGTTAATCCAAGTTTTTTTATTGGAAAATTTGCTAACTTCCCACAACATTGATGTTGTTATTGTTTGTGAAACATGGTTAAAGAACAATGACTGTAAACCAGTTCTGTCAAAGTATAAATGTTTTGACAGTAACAGACATTCTAACAAAAAATCAGGTGGAGGTGTTATGATAGGGATTAAACATAGTTATGAGACCTGTGATTGTTACATGTTCAGTGAAAACACCAATACTATAGAATGTGTAACTGTGACAATAAAGACAACCCTGGAACATATAACAATTGTTGAGGTGTATAGACCACCTAAGTCAAGTGCAGATGACCTAGAGGAATTTTTACATTTCTTACATGAAACACAGGAAGGAAGAATAATATTAGCTGGAGACTTAAATTTACCAGAAATTGACTGGAATAATATTGATAAAACAACGTTAGTAAGGAAATTATTCACAATGTATATTCAGGAACAACAATTGCTTTAGATTGTAAAAACAACTATCACGAGAGTTCCTAAAGAAATTACTGTTATTTCAAGTCAAGTTTTACCACTGTTGATGTGCAGTGATCATGGGGTTATAAAGGTTAATTTGTTGCTAGATAATTCTGCCAAACTGAAATCTAAACCGATACACAGAAGGTTAATTACAGATTATATGGAAGCAAAACAGTCACTATGTAAAACTAAATGGAGTGAGGTGTTTAGTGGCAAAACTGCAGATGGAATGTGGAAAGTTTTGAAAGAGAAATTGTTTCCGTGTAAAAAAAAATCAAAAAATGTTTAACATTAGGATCTAGGCATACAACATCATGGGAGTATATTTTCACAAGAATAAGATATCTGATTAAGGTGGGTGACACAAAATATATAAGAAATGGAAGAGAGGTCTACTACAACTTTGAAAACTGAAATAAACAAGCTGGACAAACAGATTAAGCATAGTGCGAGACAAGATCAAGAAAAATTTGATAAGTTGTCCTAATGACTTCCAGGTAACCCTGGATATGGGAATAAAATTAGATTATATTAAAAAAGAACTGTGCAAACTGGATCCAAACAAAGCACAGGGAGGAGACAGAATTAATAACAATGACCTGAGAACACTTCAGCAAGAACTTATGGTACCATTATATCTATTATTCACTAGGTCATATAAATATGAGGAGATTCCATAAGATTGGAGACATGCGATTATTACAACTGCATGGAACAGACTACCTAATTACATTAAAGCAAGTACTAGTTTAGATATTTTTAAGAACAGCCTGGACACATTATGGGGACAAGTGGTTTGGTCTATTGTCAACCTAGAAGGGCATTAATGCCCATGCTTGAAATATTTGTATGTATGTATGTATATGTATATATATATATATATATATATATATATATATATATATATATATATATATATATATATGTCTACCTGAAACCAGCTTGCCTCTGGCTATCACACAAGACCAAGTCCTAAAACCACTAACCAAAGCTAAAATACTGCCTTGACATGTCCTGACAGTATCCCTGGATGCAACTTAAATAGCATGAAGCATGATTTAGCCACCCTGTTAACAACACTGTTCAACCTCAGCTTCATTACAGGTATGGTGCCAAGTGAATAGAAAACAACTACAGTCATTTCCCTGCATAAGGGAGGATCTTCCACAGACCACGGCAGTTACAGACCCCTAAGTCTGACCTGCCTCATATGCAAAGCCATGGAAAGACTTATAACAGAAACTAATCAATAAGGACAAAGGGGTCCACCAAAAACTGGACCCTTCTCAGTTTGTATTCATCAAAGACAGGTCATGCTTACTTTACCTGATGGACTTTTTTGAAAAAATCATCAAAGCACTGGGTGAAGGTCGAATGGCACACACCACATATCTCAACCTGGTTAAAGCTTTTGACATAACCCCCCACTTAAATATAGTAGGAAAACTAAATAAACTGGGAATAACCCCCCTAAATCATCCGATGGATTGCCAATTGGCTCAAACATAGGGGAAGCTACCACTACAAACAGATCAGTCAGCAGTGGAGTCCCCAGGGTTCAGTGCTGGAACCACTCATGTTTGGTATCTACTTCTCTGAAGTAAATGCCAATATTAAAGGCTCTGACTCACTAAGCTTACGTTGAGGAGACCCATGCATGGGATAAAGCATTTAGGAGCTGCTTCTGATCCTTAGCAGTACAGAAAACTGTCCTAGGATACATTTTTTTATTGTCCATCCATAGATCTAAGCTGCTCTTGAGTATGGACAAAGATGAAATTTTATGTGAATGGCAATGATTGCAAGCTAGGAGCAGTCAATGAAAGTCCACGACTTAGCCATCCTGCAAGAAGGTTAGTCCCAGACAAATAACTGGTGTCAAAATCATGAATTGAACCTAAATACCAAAAAATCCATTATCATATCCTTTGGGAAGTCATCTGCACCAGAGAACTACCACATTGGCAACACACCCTAACAGCTGACCCAGTTGTTTGGGATTTAGGAACTTATTTGTACAGTGTTACCTAAGTTTTGACCAACAAGTGCCTAATGCCATCAGAAAGCCCTTCTATATTGCACATTTATAAACAAAGGGAGTGTGTTTAGATCTAGAGATATCATTGTCCCTCTTTATTCTGCCCTCATTAGGCCAATTATTGACTATAATGCCTCATTTGGCATATATCTGTCCAGAGACATACAACAAATGGAATGCCCACAGATATATCTTGCTAAAAGGATACAAGATCTAAACAATATGTCCTACATGGGCTGACTCATTAAGCCTTGTCACTATACTCTGCATCCCACAGATTGCTATGATGTGACCTGAGTCTGACACACAAGGCATCCACCAACCTAATACTGATGGAACTACTGCATATCAGAAAGTCAAATGACATTAGAAAAACTGGTTAAGAGATCTAAGCCTCTTCTGCAACATCAACAGAATAGTCTGGAGGACCAACTATCTCTAGCAGAGAGGATACTGCTGCTCTGGAACAGATTCCCAGCCATGTAAAACAAAGCTTGTACTTCTCCATATTCAAGTTCAACTTGGATCTATTGATGGGTAGTAGAAAAATTTCCCCAGGACAGACTCTTGTACTACTAAGGGACAGAGGCAGCTCCAAAATGCTTTATCCCATACATGGGTTCCCTCAAATTATCTATGGTATGCTCCCAGTTATTCTCACTAGGGGTACTAAATAATTATTGACCATGGGATGGGTAAAACCAATCTAACACAAATTAAACTGACATCTCAGAACCACACAGATTAATTTATTATAAGAAGGTTTCCCCTTAACAATTTGTAAATTTTCAATGAGGAAATTTGTCTTCAAAAGCTACTGAAGCCCTTTTTGCTGCTATCAATTTTTTATATCCATGTGAAAAGGTTTCTCTTGTTGAAACCAGTTGCTTTGCATTGACAGTTTGTTGAAGTAGGTTTCCCAGTCATAACTCACAAGAGTTAAAAATTTAATCTCAAAGTTTACTATGTCCTTCCTCCAAAAAAACTCATGTTTATGAAATGAAAAACAGGACTTGCAACTTCCAATGGATTATTGACTAGGTTTCATAGAGCTCTGAAGTACTACAGAGTTTCCCACATATGCCATCTTGCATGAAGTATCTCTTCAGGCCTAAAGTGGCATTTCTGTATTTATCCATTTTGTAACTAAGGTGCAACTTTCCATCTTATTCCTACTTGTGGGTGTGCTCTTAACTTTAAATGCAAATATCCCTCTCCAACTCAAGATGAACGATCATGGTTAGTAAGTTCCATGAATGTGCATATTAACAAAAATGGTTGTTACCACTGGAAAAAATAGAATAAAATCAATATTTTTGTTACTGTCTCAAGAGAGTATCTGGTTGAACACCCATTACTGATCTGACTGCAAGTTGAAACAGCCAAATAATGAGAATAAGCTCCACTGTATGCTTTCACAGTCACACTAACGTTGTAACCAAAATTCACAATCTTTCCCCTTTTTTTTTTTTTTTTTTGAAACACCTACCTTCCTTCTTGTACAATTGTACAGTTTGCAAACTGACTGGTTGATTCTTCAAACATTTGTGCAGCTCATTATGAAACTGGAAGGAATTTCTTGTAAAACATCAGTTTTTGCATCATCGACATGCATTTTCTAAAGAATAAGACATATGCAGCTCTAATATTTGGCATTAATGACTGTAATCCTTAGCAAGTTAACAAATTGGCGATATTCTGTTAAATTAGGGACAGGCCAGAAGTGAGATACACTCGAGGTCATGTATTTGAATATGTGACTGTAGCCTCTCGCATTACTGACAAACTGTAATCATCAGATATTTTCCAGAAAATCAAAAATTTTTACAAGGGACAAGGCAAAAATGTGAGGCAAAACCAGGAATGTTCTGCAAAATCAGAGACACGAGAGAGGTTTGCAAGTAATTGTTGGCAGATTACAAAAAGGGGAATTGCTCAAGCAAAACAAAAACTTTATGGAGTAAATATTTTAATACAATTTAAAAATAAGTGAGCAGATTACATGTCTGAGTGTTTTTGATCCTAATGCAAATGTTTGGGCTGTGTATAGTGAAAACATAGAGTTAAAACATGCAGTGAATGGCAGTCCAGGTGAAAACAGTTTTCAGTATTACTGAATCTGTGTGTGTGTGTGTGTGTGTGTGTGTGTGTGTGTGTGTGTGTGTGTGTGTGTGTGTGTGTGTGTGTGTGTGTGTGTGTGTGTGTGTGTGTGTGTGTGTGTGTGTGTGTGTGTGTGTGTGTGTGAGTGTGTGTGTGTGTGTGTGTGTGTGTGTGTGTGTGTGTGTGTGTGTATGTACATCTGTCTATACATGGTTTCTATTAATTTAATCAAACTTTCACAATGATTACACATTTCCTACTAGCATTTTGCATCAAAAATCTTAGAATTTCAAAAAATGCCAGAAGCTGGTTGTGGGAAGGTGTTGGATTCCTATCCTTTAGTGCAAGAATTCTGGACAAAGTAAAAAGTAATTGTAGCATTACAAAAGCATCAGTAGAGCACAATATTAGTATTCACCAGAAGCATAAAAAATAAAATCCTACAGTAAGGTGAGGCTTCAGGGAGGTCCATTGCAGTTACATAAATGGTTGGTGTAAAGGTATGATTTAAGGAAGTTTTTGAAAGTGGAGGTAGAGTTTTGTAATCTAAGGTCAGGAGGCAGGGTGTTCAATATTTTATCATCTTCATGAGGGAAGAGAGATTCCCTAAAGCTGTTTTTACATGAAATATTTTCAATCAGAGCTTTATTACTGGATTGTAATTGTCTATTTGAATTGTAGAAGTTTAGAAGGCCAGTCAGGGCAGGGGTTTTCTCAGGATAATATAATATTTGGTGTGCTAGGTTGAGTTGATGGTATCGTAATAAAATGGGAAATTCAAGCCAGTGTAATGTATGTAAGGATTGGCAGTTGTGGGAGTGTGATTTGGCATTGGTTGCAAACCTGTCGATTTTGTTGTAGCATGTGGAAAGTTTGTTCAGGCCAGATTTACTTAGGTTTGTTAGTACTGAGGATGCATAAAGTAATGTTGATAAGAGATGGGTTCTGGCTATAGCAATTCTAGACTCAGAAGTTAAGTACCTTTTGCAGGGATAGAGGGTCCCTTACATTTTGTGGACTTTGAAGATAGGGATATATGTCTGTTGTATTTTAATTGCTGGTCAATTGTAAGTCCTAGTAATTTGGCCTCTGAGAATGGGGTGATGAGAGTCTTGTTGGCTGAGAGTAAGGAGAAGGTGAGGTCATTAGTCTTTATTGGGTGGAACAGCATAAGTTGTGTTTTCTTTGTGTTTAATATCACTTGTGATTTATTTATCCAGTTTTCTATCTCTGTGAAGGATTCTTGGGCTTTTTGTTGAAGAAGGTGAATATCAGATGCAGAGCAGATCAGGGTTGTGTCATCAGTGTTTTGGACTATTTCAGCTTTTGTGGTTGCTAAGTGAAGTTGGTTTATAAAGATGTTAAAAGGAAGGGGGCTAAGAATTGAACCTTGCAGTATGCCTAATGTGACAGAGAGTGGGGGGATAGAGAGTTAAGCCATTTGATAGACTGAAGGAGGTTGTCTAAGTAAGTATTGAACCAGAGCAGGGTGGGACTGTTGATGCTGATTTCAGAGAGGCAGGTTAAAAGTTTACTGTAGGAAACCATATCAAATGCTTTGGATAAGTCTAGAAAGCTAGCAGACACTAGTTTGCCTTGGTTTCTGTATGAGTTTATAGTGTTGGTGAAGTTAATTAGGGCAGTGATTGTGCTATGGAATGGACGAAAGCCATGTTGAGTTTTGGATATCAGGTTGTTGGAGAGAAGGTGGGTGAGTAGTTGGTGATGAATGCACCTTTCTAGAATCATTGATAGGGGTGACAGGATTGCAATGGGTCATTAGTTAGAGAGGTCAGTAGAGTGGCCACCCTTGTGAAGGGGAATGATGAATGAGGTTTTCCACAAGGATGGAACAGTGTGTTCAGTAATGGGTCTATTTATTAGCAATGAAATGGGGTAAGCTATGGCCCTAGATGCAAGTTGAAGGTATTTGGCAGGAAGATTGTCGGCAGCGAGGGTGGTTGATTTGAGTTTAGCTAAGAGTTTTTGGATATTTGATATTGGTACTGGCTTGAGTGATAAAGGGGTAGTGTTTCTTGGGGCCATAGGCAATTGTGGGAGGTTGGTGGGACTTGTATCATTTATAAGTTTAAGTATAGAGGAGGTAAAATAGTTGTTGAAACTGGAGGCTATGTCTGAGTTTGTACCTTCTATATTGGGTGGGGTTGTAGTGGTTTTTCCAGGCTGGAGGATGTTGTTCACTGCTGCCCAGAATTTTTGTGGGTTGGTATTGTGTTTCCTTTGTAGGGAAATGTAGTGATTTTGTTTGTCAATCTTAATTTGTTTTTTTGCCTTATTTCGAAGTTCAAAAAAGGCTTCCTTAGTTGTGGGTGTTTTGTATTGGCACCAGGTTTTCCAAGCTTTATAGTCAAAAACGGCAGGAGTCTCCAAAACAACTTTATTAAAATAAACAAGGACTGAGTGCTTTCACTTTGTTAGGCTTCATCAGAGTCATAAAATCATCAAAAATAATTACATCCCTTATAAAGGGTAAAGGTAAGCAAGCAGCCAATCAGCAAAAATTCCAAGCAATCAATTAAATAATGTCAACATGATGAATACTCTATATCAAAACCACATAATCCACTATGTGCAGCAAAACTGTGAGACAGTAAGACCGTGATCTATATAGGCTGATGCATTCCTGGGGTATTTGCCATTAAAAAATAGGCTTTACTTATAACTGGCCTATTAAAAAACATATAAAAGGGAATATATAAAAACATATATACAGTGTGCGTATATAAAAATGTAAAAAACATAGAAACATAAGAAGCCATATGGCTACAGCATAAATCTTGTAGCTTTAAGGGTCTCAATGCCCTAACAACTGGAGATGTGAGAATAATTCACTTCAAATAAAACTCAGTGATCTCATATCTTTTCTGCTCTCTGCTTAAGTATAGGTGCCATAGATATAGAATCATTCAGCCAGGTTTGCAAGTTGCATTAAGCCTCACTTGCCACTTGCACTCTCTTGCTTCTAATTCTAACTTTACATTGCCCCCTCTTTTAGGAGTGTCTACCTTATCTATAACAACGAATATGAATCTTTTATAATTCTGACATTCTAATGAGTGTAGAAAAAGGGCATTATGTATGTTTTTGTTTCTCATATCTCTAAGATGTTCAGCAATCCTTTCTCATAGTTTTGGTATAGTTTTTCCAACATAGAAGCTTGGACATGATATGCAGGTGGCTAGATAGACTACTATACTTGTACTGCAGTTGCATCAACCTGGGCAACTAATAGTATGATCATAACTACTAACTGAGACATAGGGACCATCATTAAAATTCTTGCAAAATTTGCAGGCTTTATACATCATTGACTTATGCATTTTGCTGGATCTAAATCCTCCCTCTAGGATGTTCTTGATATTCTTACCCCTGCATTAAACCACCTTGGGTTTTGATCCCAATTTTTCCTTCATCTCATTATCAAAATTCAGGTCCCATAATTTGGTGATAGAAGTCACCAAGTCTGAAGTTTCATGACTGTATTGTAACACTAAAACATTGATATTTATTTTAGAACATGTTTCACTATGAATTGTGTTACCTACTTTCAAAATGGGACTGAAAGATGTGTTTCTCTTCCTACATACTTCCTTTTTTAACATTAATAAGAAGTTTCATGGGGTATCCCCTATCTCTGAACATCCATATCAGAAAATATATCTCTTTGGAAAAAAAATTGTCATCACTAATAAGTTGTGATAATCTAACCATCTGTCCTTTTATAATAGTTTTCATCTGATGTCTGGGATGGCAGCTGTCATAATGCAGGAATGTATTTGAATAAGTTTCCTTCCTGTAGATTGTGCTAATCAATGTCTCATTTCCATCATCATTAATAAGATGGATATCTAAAAAGTCTATTTCTTGTTTGTGCCATTTGTGTGTGAATTTAAGGAAACTGGTTGTATTGTTGAGGTAGTCCAAAAATTCCAGTACTTCGCTTTCCTCTCCTTGCCATAAAATCAGTATATCATCCAAGAATCTTACATACATTAAAATGTTGGCCATAAAGACAGAGGAATATATATGACATCTCTCCCATTCCAAAAGTACTAGATTCACAAACACTGGGGCACATTTGGCTCCCATGGCCACCCCGGCCAACTGATGGAAGAACTCTCCTTCAAAAATCATAAAATTGTTGACAAGGACCAGTTACATAAAATCCACCAACAAATTGCATTTCTCTTTATCAATTTTATTACATGCCAATAGACTGCCATGGAAGAGGTCTAAACCCTCTTTGTGTGGAATCACAGAAAACAGATTAATCACATCTACAGTCAGGAAAGAAAAAAAAGAAGTTATGTCTTACCACAATGTTCCATCTGTGTTGTTGATCTTCATCCATTCATCACTGATGGTAATCAGTTCCATCCTCAGAACTGAGCCGGCCTTATATCAAGCTCACGCCAGCCAAAAACTCTCGAGCTAAGTTTTTACCCATGATAGCTTTCTCCCTGTTACCTCAGATCGAGTTTGACCTTTATCAGTAAAGCAGTGGCAGTTTCTGCGCAAGTGCCCTAAGACAGCACATGGACCCAAAGTATCTCCCAGGAGCCTTTGGAGGGGGACAGAGGGTGGGACATGATGAATGGATGAAGATCAACAACACAGATGGAGCATTATGGTAAGACATAACTTCTTTATCTGATGTTAATCTTCATCCCATATTCATCACTGATGGGGCAGAGTCCCCAGTTACCTTTTGTTCCCAAGGTATCCCTTATAGAAGAATATTCCTGAGCACCATAGAGCCGAAGGATGCTCTACCCCAGGAAACCAGATCCAGTTTGTAATGAGTAATAAATGTATGAGGAGAAGTCCAAGTTGATGCTGCACAAACGTCATCCATGGAGACTTTAGAATGGAAGGCTACAGAAGTTGCCATCGACATGGCAGAGTGAGCTTTGATTTTCTGTGGTACAGGCTTTTTCTCATGATGATAAATGTAAAGTATGCAATCTCTAAGCCATTTAGATAAGGTCACTTTAGAAACAGAATTTCCCATTTTAGGGCCAGAAAAGGAAATGAATAGTTGGTCTGATTTACGCATCGTCTTAGTCCTGTCCAGATAAAATCTCAATTGTCTCTTTACATCCAGTGAATGCAGACAGTATTCCCCTTTTTAGTAAAATTCGGTAAAAATACTGGAAGGTCAATAGTTTGATTAATGGAGAAATCTGAAATGACCTTGGGAAGAAAGGTAGGGTTTGTCTGGAGTGATACTCTGTCCTTGTGAAAGATAAGACAGGGCCGATTAATGCATACAGCATGAAGCTCTGAAATACATCTAGCTGATGTGATGGAGACTAGAAAATGGGACTTCCATGATAAAAAGTTGATGTCACATTTCACTGCAGGCTCGAAGGGGGGGTTGAGTCAAAGACTGAAGAACTAAAGTGAGGTTCCATTGTTCAATAGGCTGTTTTATTGGAGGTCTGATGTAAGAAACTCCTTTCAGAAAGATTTTGCATAAGTGGTGAGTAATCAGGGGAGAGTTTCCAAAACCATTACGAAAGTTTGAAATATCAGCTAGATGAACTCGTATAGTAGAGGTTGCAGCTCCATTTTCGTAAAATTTTGATAAATAGTGAAGGACTACAGTAACTGGAACCGAATATGGATCTAGTTTTTTTTTCTTAGACCAAATAGAGACTCTCTTCCATTTGTCTAGATAGTTTACTGATGGATGGTTTGTGTGAGGCCAGAACAATATCATGTACTAGACAGGAAAGGTTATCCTGCCTGGCGATTAGCAGAAGTGGCAATCCAAGCTATCACCTTGAGACTGGTCAGGTTTGGATGACTCAACCCTTGTGGGTGAGAGATCAGGTCTGGAGATGGATCCAGAATCCATGGTCAGCATAATAGGTGAGGCCGGAGGAAGGGGAACCATACTTGTCGAGGCCAATAAGGAGCTATGAGGATCACTTTGCTTTTGAACTGAAGTGCTTTCTTCAAAAATTGGGGAATCAGTGGAATGCGGGGATAGGTGTACAGAAATCCCATGGTCCAATTGTGGATCAGACCATCCTTTGGGGACTCCCCCTTGTGGGGAAATTAGGGTGAAGTAGCTGCTGCATTTGTGGTTTGATGGAGAGGCAAATAGGTTGCAGCAAGGTTGGCCCCAGCGGCTGAAAATGTTTGCCACTGTGCTGGGATTGAGGGACCACTCACGAGGCAGGAGAATACATCTGCTCAGCTTGTTCGACATCATGTTGGAATCCCTTGGGATATGCTTTGCTATCAGAAAGCAGTTGGAAGCTATTGCCCACTGCCAGATTCTCATGGACTCCTGATATAGGGGGTAAGACTTGGTTCCTCCTTGTTTGTTGATACACCAGACTACAGACACATTGTCTGATTGAATTGCAATCGTCCCAGAAGGAAGAACAGATTGGAATGCTTGCAACTCTAAAAGCACTACCCTGAGTTCTAGAACATTAATATGCAAGTTAGCCTCTATTGGTGACCATGTACCTTGGACTGTCATACCCTGAAAATGCCCCCCACCCTATCAGGGAAGCATCCATGGTCACAGTGGCCTTGGGTTGAGAGGGGTGGAAAGGGCAGCTCCAAAGTTCTGTCTCTGGCCTCATCAACCAAAGCAGGTCCTGTTTGCAACAATTGGTTATTAGTACCTGAAAACAAAGGGGGTGATGATTTGGGAACCATTGAGATAACAGAAGCCATTGAAGTATCCTCATGTGAAGTTTTGCGAGAGTCACTATTGGTATAACAGCTGCCATGGATCCTAGGAGTTGAAGGACTTCCCGTGCTGAGGCTTTGTTTTGGCAGAGTATCACCCAGAGCTGAGGTCTCAGTCTTTGTAATCTGTGATGTGGGAGAGATACTAAACAGAAGTGGGTATCGAAAACTGCTCCTATGAACTCTATTGTCTGGGTCGGAGAAAGATTGGATTTCTCCCAATTTATTGTTATTCCCAATAGTCTCGCCACAGAAAGAGTGTATTTCAAGGCTGTTACCAATTGATGCTTGGTGGGGGTGGTAAGGAGCCAATTGTACAAATATGGAAACATCCGAAATCTTTGCAGCCCCAAGTAAGCTGTGACTACTGCCATGTACTTGATGAACACTCTGGAGTCTGTAGAGAGTCCGAACAGCAGAGCGTGAAATTGGTAGTGATTGACTCCTAGCTGAAAGCGAAGTAGTCTCTGGGAGCATTTGTCTATTTTGATGTGGTAATATGCATCCTGGAGATCCATGGAGCACATCCAATTGCTGTTTCCCAGGAATGGGAGAATGGACTGAACTATGACTATCCGGAATTTCGTTTGTTTGACAGATTTGTTTAAATTGCTGAGATCCAAAATTGGTCTCCAGTCCCCTGTCTTTTTTGGTACCAAAAAGACCCTTGAGTAGAATCCAGGAGAAGAGTTTTTTTTTAGGTAAAGAGAGGAGAGAAAGAATAATACACTCACTAAAATACAAATGACAGTAAAAAAGTAAAAAAGTTGAACTTAGCTTGAGAGCTTTGTTGAACGTGGCTTTAAGGCGATGCAGCAAACGAGATCTGAGGTAACAGGGAGAAGGGTATCATGGGTAAAAGCTTAGCTTGAGAGTTTTTGGTTAGCGCAAGCTTGATATAAGGCCGGCTTGGTTCCGAGGACGGAACCAATTCCTATCATTGATGAATGGTATGAAGATGACATCAAATCTATAATTTCCATTTTTAATCTGTTTTAATATTTCTAAGCAGTGCCATGAGTCCCTAAGTATGTGTGTAGTTTCCTTAATAACCATACTGGCCCATTTAACAATATAGGCTGCTAGGGTTTCATCTTCGATCCTCTACCTGCTACGATGAGCCTAAATGGAGGATTGTACAGGTTCTTATGTATCTTTGGCATCCCAAATATAACTGGGACCCTGGGTGTCTCCACTAAAAGAAATTTATATTCATTCATGTCAATTATATTTTGGAATAAATCATCCAGTAAAAAGCTATCAGTTCTAGCAAATGCCCTGTAACTGTTCATCTCATTTTTTAAATTCTACAATAAGTTGAGGAGTCATTCAAGATATCATACATTTTAGAAACGTAGTCTATTTGAGCCATGACTACTATTCCTCCTACCTTATCTGGCTTCTTGATTCAATATTTTTTATTGCCTGCAAGTACTTTTAGAGCCTTTGCTTCATTAATTGTCAGCTTGTTAATCTTAGGATTCTTTACCTTGCAAATTTTCCTTATTTCTTGTTCACACATTTTTTCAGTGGTGGCAGTGATAGGATAGCTAGGAGGAATAAACATGCTGGTGTGTTGTAACCTAATATTACTATTGTCAAAAATACCCTCATTCCTTTGATTGCTGAAAAATAACCTGAGATTTAGCTTTCTGATGTAGAGCTTCAAACCAATAAGTACAGAAGCTGTATCTGTTATATAACATGGAACAAAAGAGGCACCTTTCATGAATAAACTAAAATGAGTTTTACATATTAATAAATCACTATAGTTATACACAAAAAAACATAATATTCTTGTATGTTACAAATAATTTCCATACTATGTTCAAAACAGTCTAAGGCATCACAGTTGTACACATAGTTTTGACTATCAGAATCATAAAATAGAGTCAATAATGAACATTGTTCCTGCCCTTCCTTCGACCCCTGTTGTTGTAAATGTTGCTGTTGATGCTGTTGTTTTGCAACCCCCTCTGTGGCCCATTCCCCTGATTCCTGAGTCTCTCTGATCTCTTGGCTGCACACTTTTGTTGAAAAAATACTCTCTTTCATCTGTATTAATTCCTTCCCTCTCAGCCAAGTTACTATTTGAATAATTATTGTTATTAACTGGGGAGCCATTATTACTGTTATTGGACTCATTATGTCTATACCCAAAATTGGTTGGGTATGCTGTATTATTGGCATAATCCTGGCCATCCCTATCCAATTTACTTTGCTTCTTATAAATGTTATCTTTGACATAGTTCTCAATGTCTCTAAGAACCTTGTCATATTGCATATTATAATGTTCAAACAGTAGGTCAGTTACGATACTCTGATTCAATGTCTTAATTTCATTTTGTAAGAGGGATAACTTACTTTCATTGTTTTTGATGATGATATTCATCATTTCAAGTCCAGTTTTGTCATAAAGGCCAATCAGTTCATGGTAAGCAGAAGAACCAGCTTCAGTACCCATCGGTTGTTTCCATATATGTAGTCCCTTCAGAACTTGCTTCAGTGCTAGGGATTTCGTGAGAAAGGCGTTGTCTAGTTGCAGCATTCTGTATTTCTTTAAAACTTTTTCAAACATGTTAATTTGTGTTTTCAGCAATAAACCCTGGTTTACTGTTTCATTAGTGTTGGTAAAATTAAAGGATGCAATTATTTTTGATGATTTTATGACTCTGATGAAGCCTAACAAATAGTATGGCGAAAGCGCACAGTCTTTGTTTATTTTAATAAAGTTGTTTTGGGAGACTCCCGCTGTTTTTGACTATTTTTTTTTATTATTATTATTTTTTTTTTTTGCTTAGTTTACAGTTGCAGCCTTTTGGGGCATTTCCTTTCATTTTTATTTCCAAGCTTTATCCCTGTCTTTAAGTAATGCCCTTGTGGTTTTCTGTAGCCAGGGGACAGGATTACTACATATCCTAATTGTTCTAATTGGGGCTAGATGGTTGAGGATGTTTAGAAATGTGGAGTCAGAGTATTCAACTGCCTTGTCTAGTGGGTGGATTTTGATGGGAGACCAGTTACAGGCTTTTAAGGCGTCCAAGAAGTGATCTGTAGGGAAATTTTTGTGGGAACGGGTTTGCAGCAGGGAGGGGGAGTTATTAGATTTAAGTTTGTGTCTAAGGATAAAAGTGGGATTGTGGTCACTGAGAGAGTTGGGCAGTGTTCTGCATTCCTTATATAGATATTAATATGTATCAATATACCTATCTCTCTCTCTCTCTCTATATATATATATATATATATATATATATATATATATAGATGTCTATATCTATATATTTAGCTCTCTCTCTCTCTCTATATATATATATATATATATATATATATATTTATATATATGTGTGTGTGTGTATGTATATACATATATGGTTTACTATGCTATAGTCGAAAGGGGTCGAGTTGAACAGTTGCAACATTGTAAAATAAAAATGAATTTGGAAACAGTGGAAGATCAGAAAGTTGAAAATAGTAAACACAGAAATATGTATATGACATTTTCAACATTTCCATCTTCCAGAGGTGTTACTCAGCTTACCTCTACTATTTTGCTGTGCTCCCCACAACCCCTGCACATTAAATATACCAGCTCCGAGACTGCACTACAGTGAGGAAATGGGCTACTTCTTTGTTCCTCACTGAATCACGACCTCCCTCCACAGCCTCAGCATGTCGCTTGCTGAAAGGTCGAGTGCACCATGCAACTCAACTAAATGTGGTTGACCACTTCTGGCTCGACTTCCTGCCCCTTGGAAACCGTGATTTCGGACATCGGCCGTTCGACTTACTGCCATTCACGTAAGTCATAGTAAACCAAATATATGTCTATATACACACACACACACACACACACACACACACACACATATATATATATATATATATATATATATATATATATATATATATATATAGATATATAGATAGATACACACACACACATACACATACGGTATTTCACAGTATCAAATGAAAGCTTACCTTGTGCTTCAGATGTTGGTATTGGCTGATGATGTTGGCTGCCTGCTACCAATTTGCAGATATTTATACTTGTTTAGCATAAATTTCATATTTCTGTAAATATATGAATCATTTTTAACTTGGATGCATTGTGGAACATCATTTCTTCTGTCCAGTCATTATTGAGATCAAGAATGTCTTCTCAGAAAAATAGGGTACTAGGTACTAGAGAAATGTGACCTATTTTCCTGGAATATTATTAGCTTATGCTATATGTTAATAATTATATTAAAACTTAAGCCAGAAGATATTTATATGGTACTCTGTGTTATCAAATGAAAGAATAAACAATGCTGGAAGACTTTTGCACTGATAGCTGATATCTAACTAGCACTGTTTTGCAAACATTTACATTTATTTGTCTGTTATACATGCAATTATGTATACAAATCATAATTATGCAACTATCTCAAAAGTGTTATCTCTAAAATTGCTTTGCAGAAAATTGAAGATCACATATGTATAAACAGTAGTCAAGCTGATAGTTGGGTTCTATCTCATATAGTTGAGAGATATTAATGGTTGTTTAGATAATTATAATAATAACATTTATGTATTATCTAATTATTTGTTCAATATAAAGTCACCATTATGACTGAATTACGTATTAATATCACCATAACAAAGAGAAGTTTGCGCTGAAGAACTTTTGTATTTTAACTTTGTTTTGTAACTTTTACAGTTTTTGATATATATAATATATACATATATATATTTGTCTACAGGTAGATTGAAAAACTGCATTCTCATGAATTTAGCTCGAGTGAAAACTGTCCAGCCGGGATATTTTCAGGTGTCAGAAGCTGTGAAACTCCACTGAGGCTAGTTGTAAATGAGGTATGAAGAGGATGCCAGAAGAAGCACATCAGAGCACTAAGAAACTAACTTGCTATGCATATAGTTGCCATGAAAACCTATCAGGACTACATTAATCTCTGTTTGCCTGTTTTGTGTAACAAAATTATTCAGAATAAGTGAATTTATGGATAACCATTTAAAATCATGGGGTTTATATTGCCAAGTCCTGAAATCTGGAGACCAAATGGCTGAAAATCCAGACTTATATATATATATATATATATATATATATATATATATATATATATACTCTGAAACTGACATATTTATGGTGCTTTTGGAGTTGATATATATATAAGCTTGGGTGGACTTTCTCCCCATATCAAGGTAGTGTGATGGACGCTTGCCTCCCCTTGCAAAAAACAAGTTTAAAGGGGAAGAATGATGTTTGTTTTCATTGTTCTTATTTTCAGTTTTTTTAGTGCTATCGGACTCAGCAATGTGAGTCTCAGGATTTCATTAGTGAGCCAAATCTATGTCCTTTCCCTAGAAAAGATGTTGATGCTGAGGGATTCAAAGGAGACCTTTTTGTAATTTATTTGTTATCCCTCAAAGCAAAAAAGTAAAACTGCTCTCTCGTCTTTGTGTAGATGTGCTAACTATGGAGATAAACCTTTACTTTCTCAAAAAAGAAAAAAAAATCCCACATTGCATACCATATAGCACAGCATCATTTTCAGCATTCATCTCTGTCATTTTGAAAATGAAATAACTTTTTCAAGAAGGTCACAATGAGATGTGAAGCTAAGCATCTTTTATGTCCAGAGTTGCCATACTAGAATTATGTTCTAAGAAAGTAAATGAAGACTTCAAAATTACTATCCTTAAATATTTTATATGTATAAGCTTGATGTAGTTTGATTGATAGAACTGGTCTTCATGTCTTGTCCTATTTTAATAGAAAAAAATTTGGAAGAAAAGTCTTGACCTCATTCATACATTGGTGTCCCTTTTGCCTTCCTTGTTAAATATTTATTCGTGTATTTTTACAGCTTGTTGTGGTTTAAGAAAAGTTTTTTTGCAGAACAAACCATATTTATTATGTCTAAAGAAATTCTGCTTAAAAACACTGGTGAATTATTTGCAGAATCCATTGTCTATAGTAATCTGTTGCTAAACATATGCATGACTCCAAATTTGCCTCTTAAGGTTAAGGGTAATGGAAGAGTAGAAGCGGACAGAAGGAAGCAGCACATATTTAAAAGTTGTGGACAGAAGAAGAAACAAGTCATTTTGAAATTCTCTGGTAGCAGTTCCCTTTTCCGTGGATTTTTTTTTTCTGCCACCCTCCACTGTCAACTCTCCTCCCCAGTCACCCAATCAACTCATTCTTTCCCCTTTAGCAACATGGGGGTGAAGTTTGGACCATCATACTGCAGAGGGATGGTGTGCAAGCCATACTTCCCCTCTGTTGGTTCCAGGATCAAAATTGACAATGGAAATGTGATTTGAATGCCCTCACTGCTGAGGTGACATGCCTATCCTGCAGCACCACCCTCCAGGAACATAAAGTAGAAAACTACAAGGCTATGAACTGCTTCCACAACAGCACATTGCCTACTCAGTGGTCCCACCTCTCTGCAACCTGGTGTATTCTGCCATGGTCTCCAGTGTTCATGTGCACCTACATGCCTCCCCAGCAGACATCTCTCATCCTTTCATCCTGAGAAAAGAGAGTGGTGCAGTCCCATCATTCCTCCCTCATCCCTTATTGGTTCTACTAGTACCAGACTGCAAATTGAACCCCAGTCACCAGGGTTCCAGTAAGGGTTTAATTCCTCTACACTACAAAGACAAGTCTTTTTGTGGTTCTTCGATTACTGGCCTTTTTCTCTTTGAAATGCCTTTGTTAGTGAAATATCTAAAAATAAATACCTTGTCTATAAATTTGTTTCTTAATAGAAATATAATTTATTTTATATTGAATAGCAGAGGTGAACGGATAGTTTAAAAAATAGATCTTTTTTTTTTCCTTTCCTTCCAGGCTCCCTCATAATAATATCAGCTGGTTAACTGAATACAAATTCTGCTGACAGATAATCATTTCATAAGCTGTCTCTAACATCACATTATTAACAGTCAGTTCTGGGCCAAGCAAGTCTTCTCATGATGACCTTATATTTAACAACCACTGATATAGCATCAGAGGCATCAGAAATGCATTTCTTTATTAGAATTCCCTCCTTATCCATTCTGGCAACTAATTTGTTTATTATATAATTAATATTACTACTCGGTATAGGCTAGAAATAGACTACAAGTCCTCTTGAATTTGTTCTAAAATGGAGCTTTAATGAGATTTCATGATAACTAAGTAAACATCCTAACAGTTGCTGTATTAGATATACAATATTTTCCACATATTTGTCAAGTAACCATAACACCTTAGCAAACAGCAAAGTTGCCTGGGGTTCAGGTTTCCTTTTTTAATTGAATGTAAATAAAAAGTATTATCAGGATCAGGCTTATATGCATTATATAGGTTCTCTGAATCCAGGAGTGTTTTTTTATACTTTGTCAACTTTGTTAGGTGCAACACTATGCATCAGGTTATTGTCAATTAGCTGGCTTTTTAGTTTGTTGTTCTCAAGACTTAAAATGTGCTGATGTATGAGAGCCAGAAAGACAGTCACAACAACTGCAGCATCAAAAACTTGTACCTCAATATCTTTTGGAAGATTTTCAGATCAATCCAGGCATACCACTATAAAACAGCTCCCAAAGTGGCTGTTCTGAAAGTGGCAGCACCCATAGTCCAGTAGAATCAGCTAGCTTTCTGTTTTGGGCTGGGCTGTTCTACAGTTTAGAAACTAGTACAAAATCAGTCAACTCTAATTAGGGGTGCCACCTTTTCAAATGGCCAAAGTGGGAAATTTTCAGGACACACATCAGATTTTACAGGCTGACACATACCCACGGTCAGTACAAAGGATAGAACTTTACTTTTTTGCCTAAATAAAAGCTTATTCTTGTAGCAGTTTAGTTGCTTATTCTGTTTCTTGTAACATTTAAGTATTTTAGATACAGAAATAACTATTTTAGGCAACTATTACATAAAATATGGAACATAATTATGTCCTACAATCTCAGGACATTTGCCATTTTTAATATTTTTTGTCAGGACACAACTGCCCAAAGAGGGACTGTCCCTCGCAAAGTGGGACAGGTGGTAACCCTAACTCTAATGTTTTGCAGAATGGCATCCTGTTGAAACAAAATATATTTGCATAAGTAAACTTATAGTAACAGTAGATGTTAAACTAGATCATGTTGCAGTAACATAAAGCTATATGGGATGTATCTTGCCAAGGATTTCGGATGTCTAGCCAGTATACTAAACCTTTTGGGTGCTTTGCTTGTGCAGTGCATGTCTGCTAAGGCACAAGAGCACGCTGGTATACATGGGATGCAATTTCAGAGCTTTCTTGCCCCAAAAAAGAGAGGTTGCAGTCCAAAGATATGTCATGTTCTGGAATATCAATTTATGTCAAACGTTTGTTGTGTCAGAAACAAAATGACAAAAGTGACTGGGACCTCACCCTAACCAGGGATAAACAGGAAATAAAAAATAGGAGATGGAGAGTGGTTGTTACTAATGCAACAGTGATGTATTCAATCATCTTCTGTTATGGTATGTTTATTTAAATAACTGTACTATGTTCATCATTGAATCACGGTTGCAGTAGCATAGGGCTATGTGGTATGTCTGTCACAGTTCAGATAGCAAGGGTAGAGGAAACAGGACCAGTGTCCAGAAGCCCTTGAAGAGCAGTTAGCAAATCCTGTTCTGGTTCTGAAAAAGAGCCAGTTTTGTAGTGTTTAGTGAAAGTGTATAGAGAACCAAGCTGACACCTCTAGAATAAATCAAGAGTCCACCCTTTTCCAAAAGGTTGTAAAAACAAAAACAACTCTAGTGGGGTACACTTTGACAATCTGAGCAGAGCTTTTTCCAAGGCGAGAACTGTAGAAATGAAAATACTAAGAGAGCCATCTTAATATGGTTTGCTTGGAAACTGGTTGTTCTTTTGTCTTACTTTCAAAAGAAATAAAGAGTTGGTCTGAAAATCTGAAATCTTTTGTTTTGTCCAGGTAGTATAGGAGTTATAGATGGACATCCAGAAAATGCAGAATTCTCTACTCTCTATTATAATGGTATGGAAGATAACAGGGAGATTAATAAACTGATTTAAAGTAAACTCAGAAACAACATTAAGCATGAATAAAGGATTACTTCTAAGAGTCACCCCATCTTTGTGAAAAATCAAAAAGGGCTAAGAAGACATGACTGATTGCATCTCTGATACTCATCCATTCAAAGTCAAAGCAATAATTAAAACTGTCTTCCAAGTAAAAAACTTCAGGGAGGAGCTAGCTACAGGTTCAAATGGTAATAGTGTTAGCGTCTTGAACACAAAATTAAAATCCCAGTAGTAATCTAGTAGTCTAATAGGTAAAACATGTTTTGAGAACTGATTGACTTGGAACAAATTGGTGTTGTTATAGTTGGTAGCTTTGCAGCTGCCCACCCCTACTGTAAATTTGATCTGGGACACGCCTCCCAGTCTAGTGTTCATTCTACCTGATACAGAGAGAACATTTGAGAAGGCAAACCCACTTAGGTTCTTAACCTTGAATTATCTTCTGCTCCTTCTTCCTCCCTTTGCACTTTACTAAAAAAAAAAATTCCTTGTGTTCTGACTGAGTGTGCTTCTCAGCTGATAAGTATATTTTTGACGCTTAACTGTTCAGAGTTGAATAAAACAACTATTGAATTTAGGTCAGAATACATTTTTTTTAAATTGCACTGCTTTTCTGTAAAAACAAAACTTTAAATTCTAAGCTTGTTTCCTGCCTTTCCTGTAATTAGTCTAGTCCAGATCCAGACTTGCTGTATCCAGGACTTTTTGTAAGCTTCTGAGCACCCCCAATAATTTCTGTGTTAGACGGAAGCGTTCTAGCTTATCAGTGGGAGTGGTAAGTACTAGGTAGCCTATCTACCACAAGAGGAGTGGTTTCTGGCCCAGAAATATTGTAGTTTATTGGCTGTTTGGGCAGTTTTTCCATCCCTTTCAACTTTCTGGTTTAAAAACCTGCATTTGCGCTTGTTTCCCACTTTTCCTGTAACTAGTCTAGTCCAGATACAGATTTGCTGTATTCAGGACTGCCTGTAAGCTTCTGAGCAGTGTCAAAGTCTGCTCTTCAATTTTTCCCTTAGTTCTCTCCTCTCCTGCACTTTTACTATCTTATTAGTTTAATACTCTACCAGACTTCTTCTAGCAATTATTGTAGCACATACAAGTGCTACCAGCACTAAACGTTCTACAAGGAAACAGCTCCAGTACTTATTATTAATGCTCACCCCTCCAGGCATGTCTAAAGGTCAGTTCCCTGTGCTTTCTCCTATTAACCTGGTAAACTTGGGCATCCTGAGGCAATGTAGCAACTGCCTCATGTACACTGACAACCCTCTCCTCTTACCTCCCAACACTCAGACTTGCGAGAGATGCACTTATATATCTAAATCAGAAGCCACACACTCTCCAGCCAAGACTGGAATAGCTGGTCAAGAGGAGAAGGTCAACACTTGCACCACACCACATGGAACACACAGCCCTCCAGGACATACACCAGCACTGTCTTCACATAAAAACACAAACCACACACCCAGCTTCACTGAGGCTCTCAAAAAAAATCGACCCAAACAGCAGAGACCTACAAGGCAAAAATGCACTCAACCATCACAACATAACACTAATCATGAGACATATAACTCTCCTAAACAGTGTGCCACTCAACCAAAGCCCCTAAGGCAAAACAGCATGCCCAACACACTAGTCATAGGTGACTTGATAGTAAGGCACACTGATGTCCCACTCACTAAGTTGAATAAGGAAAAAGTAACAGTCAGCTGCCTGTCAGGTGCCAAGATCCACCACATAACTCATGCACTCAGGTCCCTCAACAACAGGTACAACTATGACTTTGTCATTGTACATGTGGGTGTGAATGACCTAAGATGTACCTCCCTGAACTACATGAAAAGAGACATGGAGGAGCTCTCTGATTATGTAGCCAAGGGTGGTATGACCCTAGCCCTGAGCAGCATCCTACCATTACCCAGAATAATACCACAGTACAAGCAGAAAATGATTGATTTCAATAATTTGCTAAGTTTCTGGTGTCATTCTAAGGAGATCCAGTGTCTGCCTGCCTGGGATGACATGATTGACAAATCTCGATGCTTTGCCAGAGATGGCCTGCATCTGTCACCCCCGGGCTTCCGGATACTGGCCAAGGTTGTTTCCACCCCTATAGTGCCTTTTTTAGGTGGTGTTCCAAAGACCAAATTACCACCATAACAGCTACAAACAAATGAAATCTGAGGGTCATGCTGCTCAAAGCTAGAAGTCTAAATCTAAAAATGCACTCACTCGAAGCACTCCTTAAAATGGAGAACATCGACATTTCTACTGTAACAGAGACCTGGTTCAAGGCAGCAGAAAGCACCCCTGCACTACCATGCTATAACTCATTCCACACCTTTCATACCAAGAACTTGGACCGAAGCTCCAAAGGTGGTGGTGTTTCCATATTCATAAAGCATGTGCAAACCTCCAGACTGGTAGCCCAACATAACGCATCTGAGATACTTCAGGTGCAGCTAACATTGGGTAAGACAGTGATTCAGGTTGTAGCCTGCTATAGGTCCCCAACCATGTCCCAAGACTCCCACTCCACATTCCTAAGCCCCTTGGAGAATATTAGGGTCCAGCCTAACACTCTCATACTGGGTGACTTCAACTACCCCTCCATTAACTGGCAAAATTACTCATGTACTAATAAGCTTGCCCAATGCTTTCTGGAGTTCATTAATTCCAATGCCCTGGACCAGCTTGTTCTTACCCCCACCAGAGTTAGCAACATTCTTGACCTGGTCATTACTAACATGGGCAACTGTTGCTCTACACCAACAGTCAACTCCTCCCTGGTTAGATCCAACCACAAACTAATCACCTTGGAAATCCACATCCCGCCAACCCCCCCACAAAGATAACCACCATGAAAAACTTCTCCAAATCTACCTTTGGGCTCCTAAAAACAGAGGTGGCTAACTTCATTGGCACCCATGCAAATGGTGAATAGTTGCATGACCGTCAAATCATATACCAATGCACTGTACGAACACATACACAAATGCATGGATCTTGCCATACCCAATAGGACCAAGACGCTCTCCTCAAATAAAGGAAGCCAATATGGTGGTCCTCTGCCATAAACAAACTCTACAACAGAAGGAGAAATCTGATGTGGAATAAGGTGAAGTCCCAAGACTGGAAAAACTCCCTTATCAGCCTCAACAAAAGGTTGAGATCCCTCATCAAATCTTCTAAACCTAGCTATGAAAACAGAATTGCATCAGATAGTAAAGACAACCACAGGGCCTTCTATAGTTATGTAAAAAATCTCCATAGCAATACCAATATTTGCTGTGAGCTACTGTACAATGGTACTTCCTATATCGAGCCAACAGATATTGCCAATATACTGGCCGACAGATTCAGTGCCAACTTTACTCTCTCCCCTCCCAAAGGACCAATCATAATACCAGCAGATTGCCAGGCACCCAGTATTACTGCTGCACAGGTTAGAACAGCACTGTCCAAGGCCAAGAATACAGCTTCTATGGGACCTGACAATATCCCAGCTGTGTTCTACATGAACTGCAGAGTGAACTGGCACCTCACCTGTGTGCTCTGTTCAATCACAGCCTCACCTCAGGCTTTGTCCCTAGCGAATGGCACACTACTACAGTCATCCCTCTCCACAAGGGAGGAGCGACTACAGACCCCGGGAACTATCACCCCATTAGCCTGACGAGTCTGATATGCAAAGCTATGGAATGCATAATCATGGACCTAATAAAAAAGGATATAGGGAATCTCCAAACTCTGGATCCTACGCAGTTTGGTTTTGTGAAGGGTAGATCATGCCTGCTCAACTTGGTTGATTTCTTTGAGTCAGTCACCAGAGCTGTGGATGAAGGCAAGGTGATTCATACATCCTACCTTGATCTGGCTAAGGCTTTTTATACCATTCTCGACTCAGGAATCACAGAAAAACTCACTAAGCTAGGCATCAACCCATATATCACTAGGTGGGTTGCAAACTGGCTCACAGGTAGAACCCACAGTGTGAAAGTAGCTAACTCCAAGTCAGACTGTCAACCAGTCATGAGTGGAGTCCCACAGGGTTCGGTCCTGGGTCCTCTCCTGTTTGGTATCTACTTCTCTGAAGTCCAGGCCAACACAAAGGGACTCCAGATGACAATGTTCACAGATGATTGCAAGCTGGGAGCTATTATTAACTTTCCAAGTGATGCTGACATTCTACAAAAAGGCCTCAATTAGACCAACGACTGGTGTCACAACCATGGCCTTAAGCTCACTGCCGAAAATGTGTCATCATCCCCCTTGGGAAAAACCCGGTTCCCTTGAATTACCACATTGATGGCAGTCCACTGAACACAGAAGGCATTATAAGACATCTAGGAACACAGGTTGACAGCATCCTCTCTTTTGACCACCACATTGCCACTGTGATCAGAAAGTCCTTCTATGTGGCACATCTCATTACTAAGGATTTTAAATCCAGGAAGAAAGAGGTTATTGTCTCCCTCAACTCTTCCCTCAGCAGGCCAATCATTGAGTACAATGTCCTATTTGGCATGTACCTCACTAGACACCTGCAACAACTGGAGAGGCTGCAAAAGTACCTCACAAAGAGGTTCGTAGGCCTTAAACACTTGCCCTATATGGACATACTCAAAAAACTCCAACTATTCTGTCTCATATCGTCTACTTAGAGGCGATCTTTGCTTGACTTACAAAGTCATGTCTGACCCAGCTCTGTTAGAAATGCTACATCTAAAGATATCCCAATCCCTCCACACCACATGCTCCAGAGACCTCAACCTCATTACCACAATCAACAAAACATGCTGGAGGGACTAGTTCATAACCCAGAGACTGCCCATGCTATTGAATAGGCTTCCTATACATGTCAAGCAGTGCACCTCACTGACCCTCTTCAAGAGAAATCTTGATGAGTGGATGGGAAATAGAAAATTCACCCTGGGGATCACTCCAGTGCTTCTACTCAACAGAGGCATTAGGAACTAAGGTTGGGTGGCACTATGCCAGGGTAATCCTATGGGCTAGGCTTGTAAAGGCTCCAGGGCCATTAACCTAGTACACACCTATGAACCTATAATGGCAGACAAGCAAAAATGTCCAAAAGATGTACCTTGATTGAAGTGTAAAACAGACTATATATGAGGAGTTTACACAGGTAATGAAGAACCACAAAAGCCTCTGCCTGGGATGGGTTATAGTCTTTATCACAGCTTCAACATTTTTTTTTCATTTGACAACAAATGATTTTCTAATAACAGGCTTTATCGCCTCTTTTAATACCTGTTGCACATTGTCTGTAAAGAGGTGCCTAAATAGTATCAAAAATCTATCATCCATACTGTTGGGCATAGGTTCAGAATTTTGGGATGAATCAGAGATATCCAGTGTAAGGCCATGCTGTGAGGAACATTTTATTAGTTGCCCGTGGCCAGGTACATAAGAAGGGGAAAAAAGTTATGTACTTACCATACCATTCCATCTGTGTTGTCCATTTAAATTCTTCCTCAACTATTGGGTTCAGATCCAATCCTCAGATTCGACCCTGCCATTGCTATAGCTCATGGCCACCTAAAATCTCTCGAGCTCCTCCCTACCCACAATGCACCAACCCCTAACATACCTCAAATCCTGTTTGCTAGATGACATAAGGTAGGAAATACTAATATATTATTCCTGACAGAAGAAACTGTTTTCAGGAGCTCAACATAAGGCACAGTGATATCCTTATAAATTCCCATTCTCTAGAAGTCCATAATGACAAAGGATGGGTGTTGGTGGGCTGGGAGTTGAGGAAGAATGAAAATGGACAACACAGATGGAATCTTATGGTAAGTACATAACATTTTTATCTGATGTTGTCAATTTTCATTCATTCCTCACCTACTGAGGCAGAGTCCCCAGTTACCTGAAATCTTGGTTGGACTCTAAGGAAGGATATTCCTGAGTGGAGTTGAACCAATAGTTGGAATAGGGCAAAAAAGCTGCTGCACTTGGTGTTTAGGGGAGAACAAAAAGATCACAGCAAGGCTGTCCCTATTGACAGAAAATCATTTATGTCATTTTCATGTTGACAGACCACTTGTGAGACAGTAGAATGGACCTGCGCAACTTGTTTGCTATCATGTTGGACTTCCCCTGAATGTGTATTGCTATCAGAAAGTGGTTGCCACACTCTAAGTGCATCTCGAGACAGTGGGTAAGATCTGGTTCCTCCTTGTTTGTTGATGTACCAAACTACTGACACATTATCTTTTTGAAGCGCAATTGTCCCTAAAGGGAGTGTGTCCTGAATGGCCTGCAAAGCTAAGAGCACTACTCTCATCTCTAGGACACTGATATGCAAATTGTCCCCTTCAGGGTATCAAGTACCTTGGACTGTTTTCCCCAAGATGCCCCCCAACCCAATCTGGGATGCACTATGGCCTTGGGTTGGGGGACACTGAAAGGATGGCTTTGTAGAACCTGATCTGGTTGAATTCATAATCAAAGGTATTTCTTGCATGCCTGAGAGATCCTTATTTGGACTGACATTCATTGATAAAGAATTGAACATATGAAATCTTGCCAGGATGACTAAAATTATGGCAGCTGACATTGACCCCAAGGCTTGAAGAATTCACTGTGCTGAAATTTCTGTACTGTGAATAATTTTCTTGACTTGGAATCTTATTGTTTGTACTCTCACTAGAGAAAGTGAAGCTGGTACAGATACCATGTTGAAAACTGTCCCTATAAACTCCAGTATTTGACATGGTTCTAACTGAGATTTGTTGTAATTTATTGTAATTCCTAGAAGAGAGCAAGTTTGGAGTACCATATTTCTCACTCTTATGAGTATAGATACCTGGTCGGGGAAATGATGAGCTAGTCATCTAGTTACAGAAACACCAGGAAACCCAGCAGTCTGGGGTGAACTGCTACCACTGCCATGCATTTGGTGAACACACTACGGCTGGGGTGAGACCAAAGGGCAGGGCACTAAACTGGTAATGACTGTCTCCCTTAAGTACCTTCTGGACTGTCTGTTCATTTTTATGTGATAGTACGCATCTTGAAGGTCTATAGAGCACATCCAGTAGTCCTTGTCCAAAAAGGTCAAAATGGACTGAACTGTGACCATCTGTAACTTCGTGTGTCGAACTGATTTTTTCAAGTTGCTGAAATCCAAAATTGGTCTCCAGTTCTCTGTTTTCTTTGGCACTAAGAAGAATCTTGAGTAAGTTCTGGATTCTATCTGGTCTGGTGATATTGCTTGGATGACTCTTTTTTTCTAGCAGCTTTTGTATTTCTAGTGTTGCTGCTTTCCTCTGATTGGGTGGAATATTGAGAAACTTCCATGAGGATAGAGGTAGAAGGGAAAAGGGAATTATATAATCTCTAGAAATGATCCTCTGCACCCACATATCATTTGTGATATCTAGCGAGGCTCTCTGGTGCAGGGATAAATGACCCTGATTGCCTCCAGAGGGGGACAATTGGGCCTCCTTTCAGGAGCACTGATAGGATCTGTCTAAGAAGGAATCTCTAGACCCTTGGCTTTGTTGGCCACCTCTGCTACATGGGCAGAGTCTTCCATTTGAGTTACCCTCTGCCTCTGGGGGAACTGTCTCCATGTGGATCTTGGAAAGGACCCTGAGAGTTTTTGAACTACATTTTTCATCCTCCTTGTTGGTTTCTAGAGAAGGTCCTTTGAGGGGTCAAAAAACGTATTCCCAAAACAGATAGAGTCTTTCCATCTTTTTTGCACCTGGAGAGTGTGACCTTCACTTTGGGGCTGAATAAAGAAGTTCTGTCAAAGGGGGCATTGACAAAAAAGGACTTGAAGGGCTCCACAAAGTCACACACATGCATCCAGGCATGTCTCCTAATTGAGATGTCTGAACCTGCTGCCCTTGAGTTACCCTTAACTGCATGAGAGATAAGCCTCATGGACGAGTTTGAAATGGACTGTAGGGTCGCCAACTGTGAGGCCATAGAAGCCTCAATCTCAGCAGTAGTGGTCCCTAAAAGAGAATTAGACAGTTCATTCATCAAATCTCTCTGTAATCTAGTAAAATTTGCAAAAAAGTTCAGCGACATAAGAGGTTCCCATATCTGTCCAAAGCCCTCAACTCCCTGATAAAGGGATGGACAGTGGAAATGTGTTCAGTAAGTTCCTCCTTAGTGGGTATCACCATGACCATGGCATCTACAGTTGCTCCCTTACTCCAAAATTTCCTTCCTGACGTTGGGCCAGAATTAGATCTGGAATCTTAGGGATAGGTTCAACCAAGTCAGGCTCCTTCCATGCCCGCTTAGAGGTCAAGTTAATGAGGTCATCAGAGGGTGAAGTAACTCAGGAGGTAGACAGGCCAGAACCAAACACCTCCAGGAATACCAATTCCTCTGGAGAAGGATTGTGGGAAGACCAACCACCACTTTGTTTAATGACCTCTAGTATGTCTCCAAATGAGACGTCATTGGGTGGTAATTTTGGGGATCCTTTCCCATCATCGTAATTGGTATCTTCAGTGATAGCTTCCTGAGGGTAATTTAAGTGCTTCCTTTTGTACTTTCTTTGCTGAGGTACTTCTTTGGTGGGATGCTCCAGAGAAGTATCAGAAGAGATGGTGATACCCTGCTGGGTAGCCTGGAGAGGTTGGTCTTGCTGATCCTGTGTAGTCAAATGTTGAGGCTCAAGGTGCTGAGACACATGAGATCCTGAAAGGAGATCTGAGCGGGGAGAGACCATCCATCCAGCTAAGGCTTCTGCCTCATCAGCTCCATCTGCCCCAAAGGTATTCCATCTGAGGCAGAGATCGGAGTCAAGCTGTCCAAAGATGAGACTCTGAGGGGCACAGACAGCTCCAAAAACTTTGGAGTTGACTTCCACATCCAAGATCCTACTTGGAAGCTACTGCTCCAAGAGTCTTCTGGCTCTAAACCTGTAGGATCTGGAATGCTAAGAGAAATCCTCAGCTCTGAGGATACTACTATCCTGGGATCCAAGCCAGATGGTCTCAGCAAACTCAGATCCAAGGACTTTGAAATGGATCCTAGAAGGAGCTGATAATGGAGGGTTACAGGAGACCAAGGCTTCCTGACCCAAAGGGTTAGGACCAGGAGAATCCCCATGTGCATCTGCACTAAGAGAAATTTTGTCATCACCTTATCCAAATTGGCTTCAGTGAGACTCCTGGAAGAATGAGAGGAGGCAATAGAAGGGGATTTTGAACCCTGTCTCTCCAAAAAGGGAGATGGGACCATAGACAACACCATGTCAATGGATGGTGAATACTGAGTTATTGGAAGGAGCTTTGGATCTGATGAACTCACATCAGTAGAAGTCTTTGGAGATCCAAGGGCTAGCTTTGATACTGAAGCTTTCGGAACCAATCTATGTTTCTTTTTTGGAGGTTCTGTCTATGTTGGAGTGGAAGAGCCAGACTGTCTAGGGGACTTTTTTGAAGTCTTCTTAGAAGTAATTTTAGGATGTTGAGCACCAGTAATTGCTTCTGAAAAAGCTGTAGGTAGTAAACCTTTTAAAATTAACTTATTTTTATGATCCATGATTGTTCATGGGTTAAATATTTACAGATAGAACAATCTCGGTTCAGGTGATCAGGGCCAGACAATACACAACTAGAGCATGTGCATCTGATAGCGGCAGCATATGGCCACATTTCTTACACTTTTTAAACCCCAAGGTCCTTTTCTGGACATCTTTTAAAGTAGATAGAAAAAGAAGAATAAACAATTTTGGAGGGTTAAAGAAGAGGAAATATGGGTAAGGGAGGAAACAGTACTAACTATAGTACAAAAGAGTACACCAAAGGTGTAGTGAGAAAGTTAAAATAGATAAAAAAATAGAAAAAAGAAATTATACAAAAATAACAGCATTGTTATATAAACAAGGATACATATACATGTAATAAAAAAATAGATATCAATAAAAAAACGGAAATAATGACTTATCTGAAAAAAAAAATGATCGAGAGCTGAGATGACCATGTCTATTTTGCAAAAGCGACAAACGAGATCTGGGGTATGTTAGAGGTTGGTGCACTGTGGGTAGAGAGGAGCTCGAGAGCTTTTAGGTGGCCATGAGCTATAGTAATGGCCAAGTCAGATCCAAGTATCAGATCTGAACCCAATAGTTGAGGAACGAATGAAAATTGACAACATCAGATCCAGAGTTGTCTGACCCAAATGATGTTACCAGAAGTATCACTGGACAGTCTTTCTTTATCTTTAATAAGACTGGTAATAAGAGGAAGGGGGGGTGCAGAAATGAACATTCCTGTAAATGGGAAAGAAAAGGCATCTGTTTCCAGGCCTATTTGGAAGGAATTCTGACATAGAAATTCTTTAACTGTTTGTTGCGAATGGAGGCAAGGAGATCTTCTTGGGGAGTTCCCTGCAGTTGGACAATTTCTTAGAAGATCTGTGGGTGTAACATCCATATGTGAGGATCTGTGCTGGATCTGCTCAAAGAGTCAGCAATTTTGTTCTGTTCTGACTGGATGTAGGTTGCCTGAAGGGAAAGACTAGGTTACTTTTCCAACTCTGAGGCAATCATGGCTACCCTGCACAGGGGGGTAAGACATGGTTCCTCTTGTTTGTTTATGTTCCACATAACAATGGTATTGTATGTTAGTACTAATAATGGTCCAGCAGTCCACAGCTGGCTCAAAGCTTTTATTGCTTTTATCAGGCCTATGATCTACATGAGGTTCATGTGTTTTTTCCTGAAGTGGGGATCCCAAATTCCCTGAATGTTGATCTCTTGGAAACCACTCCCCAGCAAATTCTGTAGCACCAATGGTGATACAGTGACTTGGGATGGAGGGAGAAATGAGGGAGACCTGGATTTAGTTGAATCTGAATGATTCACAAGAAGAGTTCCTTTCTGATGAAGTTCAAGACTGGAACCGAAAGGACAGGGAATCTAGGTGCTGGGACCAGACAGACTTTAGGAACCACTGAATCCCCCCATGTGAAGTATGGATGGTGGAACCATGAGTAATGCTGATATCAGCTACCCTGGAATTCTGAGTAATTCCCTTATCATGGAAATGGACTGCTGAGTAAGGTTCAAGACCTGGAGATGGTAGAAAGAGACTTTCTCAAGTGGCAGGTAAGCTACCATAACAAAGTTCTCTAGGAGGTGTCCAAAAAGTTAACCCATGAGATGATACTAGGGAAGACTTCCCTAGGTTTAATTTAAATCCTAGCCTTTAAAAATGTTTAAGGAGAAATGTGGCAATCATCCAGATAAGGATAAATATGAGTTTCCCGAAGTTTTCAGAAGGCAACAACTAGAGACAGACATTTTGTGAAACTCGTTGGGTCTGCAGATAGACTAATGGCAAGTATACCAACTGAAAATGCAACCCAGGACACAAAAATATTAAATAACACCTGTAGTCTTTCTGAATTGTTGTCTCTTGACATGCATTTTTGAGATCCAAGGTGATAAAGTATGAGCTGTGCAGAAGAAGACCATTTGTACAATGAGAAAATAATTCAGAACTGAAAGATCTAATGCTACACTGCAAGTATCTTCTTTCTTGGGTAAAAGAAAAATCCTTGAATAAAAGCCCTTTCCCTGCTGGAAAGAGGATCAGGTTCTACTACATCCCGACAGAGAATGACTGTTAGAGTTTGAGGGAATAATTGAGTCTGTTTTTTGGAGGAAGAAGGATTTCTGGTTGAAAAGAAAGGGAATCCCAATGTAATTTATAACCTTTTTGAATTATTCTTAACATCCAAGATAATGTTATTTGCTTCCAGATGCACAGGGGAAAAGAGAGAGACTGCCTTCTAATCTGGAAGAATGGCTAGGGTGGGGAGGGGAGGAAGGTTAAGAGGTCAGTGGGTAGGCATGCACTCTGTGCTTGGAAGACCCCTGTGGTCCATTCCCTCTCCTTCATTTTTTTTTTGGGTGGGGGAGTCCCTTGCCACTTCTATTTATATTGATGCATGCTAGACTTTTTTGAATTGGCTTGAAATGGTTTCCTGTTAATAAAAGTTCAGGAACTTGAAGGTTAATTCCTCTGTTACTTAGGGAATGATGAAAGAAAAAGCTGTTTCACCCTATATTAACTTACCCCTCTCTTCTAATCTTTTGAGGACCTCTGCTGAGGAGCTCCCAAAAAGAAATTATTTTTCTAAGGGAACATTCAACATATGAGATTTGATATATTCTGGTTAACTCTGTTGTCTGATCCAGGGTTGTCTATGCATCAAAGTGCCAGTGGCAGCAGGCCTTAACACAGTATCATCTGCATCATAAAGCATATTTTATTGAATAGGTTTAATAACGTACTCTTAGTGTCTGAAGCAGGGAGTTTGTAAATAGACTGTTGTATGTCAGAAAAAAACAGAGAGCAGATATTTGTCTATATTGATCTGACATTTGATTTACCCATATTGGTCTGATATCTGATTTCCCTGAAAGCTAGGTTGGAAGAAGCACATGCTTTCTTCCCATATCTGTCCAATGCCCTACTGTCCTTTTCACTGTGAGCAGGATTAGACGAGGATAGCAACTTAGGATAACTATTCTTGCCTAAAGAAATGATAGCAGGCTCAGCTAATGTATTACTGAAGAGGTATTTATGGAAAATTGGAACCTTATACTGCCTATCAGGCATCTTAAGTGTAGAAGGCTGAGAATATGAAGAAGGGCAAGCTGAATTAAAGGCATTATCTAGTGCCCCAAGTCCTGGAAGTACAGCCATTGGTTTAGGCAATTTCAGGTTTGGGAGGTCACAGTATCTTTTCTGTGCCCCTCAAATCTCCCCTCCCATTTAAAATATCGTTTCATTTTGTTACAGTATCAGAAAATGAAATGTCTTTATTAGGTGAGTCAGAAGATATATTCAAGACTTTCCTCCTCTGTATTAGAGAGCATCTCTTCAAAGGATGAGAAGGATCTTTTCCTTTTGGAATGTGAAGGCACAAAGGTCAAAGACTGGAAGGATGAGAAAACCCTGAAGAGACCCTGGCCAAAGTTATACCAATCTTCTTGTAAACTCTTCATGCTAGATGGATTTGAAAAGGGGTGGGGGAGCTGTTTAGTTTTCTGTGCCTTTTTTTTGAGGGTTTCAAGTTAAATAGTCTTGGAAGACCCATACATCTGGATATTGATGAGCAAGCATGCTAACTCTTCTCTTACCAAACCCTGAAGCATACTGTCCTCTCCTTCAGTCAGAATAAAGTAAGGTTCTCTCTTCTCAGCTAACAGCTGGTATAACTGGACATACCTGTATGCTGGCCCTTAGTGGCTTCCCATGGAGCATCACCGGAGAGTCAATGAAAATCTAACTGATGGTCCAAGGGTTGTGACTATCACAGTAGATTAATCATCCCAGATCTTGACTGTGTCCCCTCAAAACCCTCTTTTGAAAGTTCTTTTCTTTTCTTTTTTCTTCAAATGAAGGGAGACATCCAAAGAAGACAAATCAGTAGCCATGGATACTCGCACCAAGACTTTTTAATGCCAGTTTTCTATGAAAAGTCTAAGACTATTAAGCCTACTATGAATTGTTTTTGGTGTGAAAGATAAACAAATGTCACAGGACCATGCATCATGACTTTCACTAAGGCAGAAAATGCAGGGTACACAGAAGTCTTCCTGCAGTATCCACCAACAACATGTGCATTTCCCCTTTCTAACAGACATAAGACTCAGTTACAGTAAGTTTCTCAGTTAAAAAATAAGGAAGGTACCCAACAGAGTACTTATCAGCCCAAAAAGCTTTAGTCACAAGCCAACCGCTGATACTGAAGATGATGAAGAGATGAGATGTCTGACTAAACTGTTCAACAGGAAGAAAGTTCCTAAATTTTACTGTATGTGTCAGCACACTCTCTCTTGCATCGTATGCCTACTAAAGCATGAAAGGCCACACCATGCATAAGGAAGGTGTGCAAAAGCTTTGGTATACTGATAACCTTATAACCTTAGCAGCATATGTCCCATATAGCTTTATACAGGTCTATATTACCTGATCAAAAGATGTTTTCATTGAACACCTTTTCATCGACACAAACAGTGAATTCCCAAAACTCCGAGCAGCCACTTCGACAAATTTTTTCTCAGGGGAAAACAATCACTTGGCCAACTAAACACCAAACAAATTCTCAGACCCTACAAAGTAGGGGGCTTTGCCCCCAACACCTCCCAATGTGGGGGGCTGTGCCTCCCACCCACCTCTATCTAAATATCCCAACTCCAAGATCACACTCCAGTGGAGAAATGGGCAAATTCCTGACGACGGCCAAGCATTTTTTTCCACTGGGAAAAAATTTGCTGAAGTGGCCGTTCAGAGTTTTCAGACTCCACTGTTTATGTGTCGATGAAAAGGCGTTAGATGAAAATGCCTTTCGACAAGGTAATATAGACCCCTTTATAATACTGGCTACTACAGTGCTCTAATGATGAATATTATATAGGTTTCATAGTTTTGAGATTGTATAACTGGTACTAGAGGTATAAATCTTGTTTACAAATCTGTCAACTAACTTATCCTCTCTAGTTAGAAACAATGAACCTTGTAGAATTTTGAATGTAGAAGGTGACTCAGATGCAATGAAAACAGACTACTAAGATCTAGTTTTAACATATGATAAAGGAAATGCATTAGTTTATCAGATTTACACAAAAGGTCTGCAGATCTATGTGTTTTTGGCTATGTATCAGAATGTTTAGAGGTTTTCTTCCACAAACCATGAAACTGTTAAGCAGAAGAGGAACTCTTTCCTCAGATTTTGGGATTTTCAGCATGTGACAATCTTCTCTTTGGATACAGTATTTCATACACAAGTTAGTCAAAGTTATTACCAAGAATATTAATAGCCTCATAAAATGTATTCCCCTAAGCTTGATGACTGAGAGTGTTTTTGTAGCTGGACATAAAATACTGGGAGAAAAGATTTTGAAATTCAAAACTAGTTCCTTCTTTATCCAATAAACAAAGTGATGGTCTTCTTTTTGTTTTTGCTTTATAACATATTTAATAGATATTGACATAGGTGAAGCCTAATGAACTCAGAATTTATATCTGTGTTATTTCTTGGTATGCCCTTCTGTGGATTTCTGGGTCCCTTCAGCCGAAGCAGCTATGATATCCTCATCCCAGTCTCATAAACAAGTTCAATAATGGGAGAGACCAGGTGATGTTTTCTCCTTGGCATAGAGGAGGTAGCTTCAGCTTACAATTCCTTACGACTTTCACCCAAAACAATCTGCAACTCAGATTTTGCTTCTTCAGTAGAAGCCTACAACTTAAGAATCACTACCTTTAATACAGCTCCTGCTGTAACTTGCATATATGTACCTTTGTCATTACTGAGGTAGGTTTCTGATTCACTTTTTGTTTCAGGACCTTGGTTAGTATATGCGTTCCAATTACTTTAGTAACCAACTACCTGGAGAAATTCAGGAATAGAGATGTGTCAGCTTTAGGAGACAGCAAATGTCCAGAACTCATGAATGAAAATACATCTGTGTGGTCGCTGCTCCCTGCTGATTTTTCTTTCACTTCTCAGCTTTCTTAGGATACATTTTGAACTACTTGGATTTTTTTTCTTAAAGTACTTTAATTTCTATTTCACTGGAAAGGATGTCAATGCTTTCTGTCTCCTACTTTTTTTTTTTTTTTTTTTTTTTTTTTAAATTCTTTATTACAGTTTTATATGCAACAACAGAAGTCAGTGGTTACACAATATCAGCGATACATAAGCATTAGAACATTAAAACGAGATATAAAGGATAAGATATCATTTAAGCCTATTTTCATACACAAACTATCTACACAATATATACAAAGTGCCAATGTTTTAAATTGGTAAATCCTACCAATCTCTGACCCTCGATAGAGTTTATACAATAAGGAGATCTCTCTTTATATATAAATCATATATTTGGATTCCCAACAATCAAATTTCAGCAAGGAGTAAAAAAAGAGAATTCCATAGACTCTGATTTTCCAATCTTTTACGCGGGCTCATGGTAATCAGTTTCTGGGAGGTAATATAAGTGATTGCCATATTCCTAAAACTAATCCAAGATAGCTTTGAGCGATCCATCCAGTGTTTGGTAATATAGAACTTAATTAGAAGACAGACATTAATCAGTAACCTAAGTCGTAAAGGTGACAAATTAATATTAGTAATATGTAGTAAGGCCATTTCCCAAGATAATGTTGACTTATGGTAACCCATTTTACTTAGTCTGACCTTAAGAGAACACCATAGGTTTTGGGCATATTTACAAAACCATAAAATATGGATAATGTCAGCTCGTGGGTGTGAACAACAGGGGCAAACAGTGGATACAGATGGGTTAAATTTATTTAAATGAGTTGGGGTATAATATAAATTATTAATAATCATAAATTGAGTAAGCGTGAACTTCTTAAAAGGGGAGTGTTTAAGTGTGAATTTTATCGAATCCAATTTTTGTTGCGGGGATATTGTAATATCTTGTTTATTCCAAAAGTCAGCAAAAATAAGTTCTTTTCTATATAAATATACAGAAAATGCTTTGTATGCAAAGGAAATCATATGTTTCTTGGAGTCTAAACTTAGTAGAAGCTGCCTAATTATATTAACTTCCATATCTAAGTTATGTTGATTTATTAAGAAAGTTGAGGTGAGTTCCTTTAATTGTCTCAAGGTGGTGGTATAAGCTTTAGACAGAGAAAGTGTTTCTCTAAGTTCTGTCAATGAGAGATGTTTAAGCTTACAAAAATCCCACACTGTAAGATCTTTAATTAAGGGAAGTTTATTCAAGTTAACCATCTGTCCTCCTAATTTAATATTAGGGTTAAGGTGGAGGGGCTGAAGAAGTAAGAAAGTGCTACCCAATCCTAAAGAATTGAATAGTTCCTGAAAATTGTCAATTAAACTTCTTAATAAGTTATGTAATTTAGCTCCTCTAGTTGAAGTTTTCGTCAAAAAAGGTAAAGCTCTGGGATTAATGTTGTTATTAAGAGTGTGGTTATACCAAATTTTAATCCATAAGGAATTTGTTACAATGCTGGCAGTTTACATCATGGGCTCATAGCTGTTAATTAGGCTTGTGTTGTTAGGAGGTAGTGTCACCTGTGCTAGGGAGAGTAGGGCAACACATGTGTACATATCCCAGCATAGCTAGCTGGAGTTTTGTAAAGAATTTTATGTTATTTGACTATCACACTGATTTGTACAGATGTTTAAGTTAAAAATATATTTGTAAAGTTACTTGTGGTAAAAAAATGCATCAACAGTAGGTCCTGCTGCACAGAATGAATGTATGCATGTATATTAGGTTGTATTGTTGTAATTGATCAAATGTGTACATTTATCAGAAAACCCTGGAAGGGTGGAAAGTGTAAAATTGTGTTACAGCTTTCAGATGCTGCCACAGATCTTAGCAAAGCTCTATGTGTGTATTGTACCAGAGTCAGGTGACCAGAGGTGATGGCATCCTCTAACCAGCATCTGGATTCTTTGGATCCCTCACAGCAGCACTTTAGAATCTGAAAAGAAAGATTTCTGACAGGATATATATCTCACATAGCCACACAGACAAAGAGAGACATCCTCTGGCTTTTGCTGTGGTAAGACACTTGCTTTAGTAAGTAGTCAGGGAACAGTAATTCTTTAGATAGTCAGGGACATTTAGTGAGAATAGTTTAGTATTGTTTTCTGCATCTGTGAGAAACTATCCAACTGCATTAATTTTATATATCTGTGGTAGAAACTCTGTTATTTATAGTATTCAGTATTCTCCTGTTTTCTGTTTTATTATTTATCATTAAATATTTTAATACCTTTCATCGTGGCTGGTCCTTTAGAGAATACTTTTAACATCTTGAGAGTGCTTGTTTTAGTGACACTGTGGCCACTCCTGAAAGCCTTGCTGCTTTGGTCACACCCTACCATTTGTATTAGTAATAATTTTACACAGTATAATTGGGTACCCTTTGTAAAAGCCTTAGGGTAGCTGACTGATGGCAGCGTGATTACCTGAGAGTCTAGGCAGAAAGGGGCACAGCTAGTAAATCAGTGCCAGCTTTCCCCAGGTGTGTGTGTGTGTGTGTGTGTGTGTGTGTGTGTGTGTGTGTGTGTGTGTGTGTGTGTGTGTGTGTGTGTGTGTGTGTGTGTGTGTGTGTGTGTGTGTGTGTGTGTGTGTGTGTGTGTGAGTGCGTGTGTGTGTGCGTGTGTGTGTGTGTGTGTGTGTGTGTGTGTGTGTGTAACTCAAGTATCCAAGCGTGTGTGTGTCAGCTACTGGAAACAGGGACACAGAACTCCGAAGTGGTCAGCATGGAGGTTTTTGAGTCTGAAGAGAGAAATAGAGTCCAGCCCCAGGTCTGGAGCATGTTCCCTGTGTGCTCTTAAGGGAAGTTGTGATTGGTGCAGGGGGCTGCATCTGAAAATATTGTGTGAATCCGTCTTTGTTCTTAGTGACCATCTCTCACCAGAGTCAGTGGTGAAGATTGAGTCTCCTTGATTGCTGGCCCTGAGTAGGGACCCATCACAAGGCTAACAACCACAATGGCATTTTAAGCCTAGCCATGCATTCCAGATCTCTGACAACTTCTGGTACCCTTGATAAGTGTAAGCAGGGGCTTGGGAGGTGAAACATTTACAAGCAGGAGCCTGGGAGATGAACCATTGTGTTCATTAGAGACATAGGTGCCAAACCAGGGATGAATTTCCTGTTCCCCATCCAATTGTACAAGTTACACTTGAATTGGGTTAAGGAATAAGTCTACTTCACGTGGTAGGGAAGCCTGTTGCAGAGAAGGAGTAGTCTCTGGACACATACCTGTCTCTCCAGCAGGTCCTATTTATATCACAGGCAAGGTTTAAGTCTTTAGAACAGGTAATTCTGGTGGTGTTTGTTTTCTAGATATGCAAGAGGTCCATCAGAGTGGGCTCTGACAATGCCTTGTATGCCAGGCATAGATCTCTCTTCAACATGCTCAGATCCTAGAAAAAACAAATGTACTAAGTGAATTATTTTGCGACTTTGTCCACTACATCAAGATTTGTTTAATTTAGCCATAGTGACACTGGCAATGAAAATAGCAGAAATAGATCATGCAGAGGAAAATCTGAGCCACTAAAAAAGCAGCCCTTATGTTGTATAGTCAAAATCTAATTTACATGAACAGGAGATATTCATCTACAGAAGCAGCAAACCAATACTGGCCAAAGCATTCACTTGTGAGTGAAGGTAAGAAGCCACTAATTTTGCAAATATATGATGAGGTGCTGAGACAACCCCAAATGTTGTTTTACTACTGCAGTGAGTATTCTAAAAGAAGATTTCACATTATTTCACATTATTACCAAGGGTCACACTAATAAATACAAGATCAAAATCAGATAACGTTTGAACCTTCACAGTTTATTGCCAGACTGGCAGTGCAGTCACCAGTGTTAGAAAATAAAATATGTACATGCATCGTGATTCTACATTTGTTTTTTTCTTAGGCTAAATGCGTGCTGTATTGCGGCAATAAAATCTAATACTCCACAAACAGGCTATGTAACATGACTGTTATGAAGTTTCCCTTTGTCGGTTTAATTTCTTCAAGTCCTTTGGGTTTCTAGTACCATGATGGGAATGGACCCCATTCCTAAGCCAAAGCATGACTGACATTTGTGAAATTAGTACTGTTCCATTCTTTGATGTCAGCCAAAAGTGCTCACATATGCAATGTACCCATAACTGATTCCTTCTGCAATTCATAAGGAGTTACATGTATGGGTAGCATATCTAAATAAGACTATAAAATCTTTTTATGAGACCCATTGCTCCTACTATTATTGGAACTGTCTGGGTATCCTTCTTCCACATTGTCCTCATTCATTTCTGCCTGCAAATCCTTGTAATTTATGACTTTGTGTGTGTGTCTCTCTCTCTATGTAAAACACTTTGATCACTGGGTGAGGAAATTTCAATGGTCAGTGCTACTTTTGTCTTTTCATGGACTACTATATTTGGTTTTCTCAAGTCTATTTTTTGAACTGTTGGTAATGGGTAATCCCATGTGACATAAACTTCAGCATTCACCATAATACTTTCTGGCTCATGTTTCCAATGCATCACAGCTACTTCAGTATTGTACTATTTGCACAATCTCCAATGCAATGGTCTTGCCACATTATTATGCATTTCTGTCTACAGGTTCTCTGCTATTGGTTTAGCACACCCTCTATGATGGGTCTGATGAGTGATGCATAGAGGGGCCCAATGACCTCTTTCAATCTGGATGCAAACCCTTTTGTGATTAGGTGGGCCACATAGAAGGATTTTCTAACCAACTTGGCAATGTGATTATCAAAGGAGAGGTTACTATCTACTTGGGTCCCCAGATCCCTTATTACATCTTCCATATTTAGGGGGCTACCACCTATGTGGTAGTTTGTGGGTACTTTGTTTTTTCCAAAAAGGACGACTATGCACTTTTTGGCATTTAGCTTGAGGCCATGGTTTTGACACCAGGTATCTGTCATGGTGAAACCCTTTTGGAGGATGTCTGTGTCAGCCGGAGAGTCAATTATAGCTCCTAGTTTGCAGTCGTCTGCGAATCTGGTCAGCCATAGTCCTCCTGTGCTTGCCTGTACCTCTGAGACGTATATGCTGAACAGGAGGGGTCCTAGGACTGAGCCCTGGGGACTGCCACTTGTAACCAGTTTAGTGTCAGACCTAGTTCCCGCAACTCTTACCATGTGGGTTCTCTCCGTGAGCCAGTTGGCAACCCATCTCGTGACATAGGGGTTTATGTTCAGGCTGGTGAGCTTGTCTATAATACCTGATTGGGGAATGGTGTTGAAGGCCTTTGCGAGGTCTAGGTAGGCTGTGTGGGCCACCTTTCCCTTGTCTATAGCCTTGGTAACTGTCTTAAAGAAGTCCATCAGATTTAGGAGGCATAATCTGCCCTTAACACAGCCGAACTGGGTAGGGTCCCATGTTTGGAGGTTCCCAATGTCTCGGTTAATGAGATACATGATGATGCGCTCCATAGCTTTGCAGACAAAGCTAGTCAGGCTTATAGGGCGATAGTTCCCAGGGTCCATTGTGGCTTCACTTTTGTGGAGCAGAATAACCGTTGCTGTGCACTACTCTGTGTCATGTAGCCTGTGGAGAGGCTGAGTTTAAAAGGTTCCACTTCATATCATCGAATTATCATTTCATCGAATTTCAAATCATCGAGACCAAATCGTCAAAAACTAATTTCGTCGAAAACTCATATCGTCGAATCTCAAATCATTGAAAACAATAAAGCAACTAGAAATAACATCCCAGACACTGTTTACTATATTTATGCAGGGGGGCAAGCCCCCCTACACCTCCCATGTTGGGGGCTCCACCCTCCACACCACCCATAATTAAATATACCAACTCCAATGTCGCACTACAGTGGGGTTAGGAAATTACCTTTTTCCCCCCACTGCAGTGCAACCTTGGAGTTGGCATATTTATTTACGGGGGGTGTGGGGGGTGCAGGGGGGCTTGACCCCCTGCATAAATGTAGTACAAACTTTGTGGGATGTTATTTCTAGTTGCTTTATAGTTTTCAATGATTTGAGATTCGATGATATGAGTTTTCGGCGAAATGAGTTTTCGACGATTTGGTCTCAATGATTTGAAATTTGATGAAATGATAATTCTATAATATGAAGTGGAACCATTTAAACAGTATGATTAGGTGAGGGGTTAGTTCACCTTTGAGCTTGTGTAGGACGCAGCCTGGGACACCATCCGGTCCCATTGATGCTGTGTTTCCGGCTTTGGGGAGGGCTGTTTTAACCTGAGTGTCTCTGATTTCAGGGGCACTACATTCTTCTGGAATAGTTATGGGCTCTTTTGGGGGTGAGAGGGGGGTGAAGTATGCACTCAACCTGTCAGCCAGGATGTTGGCTATATCGGTCGGTTCAATGTATTTTGTGCCATTCTGCACTAATTCCGAGCAGATATGAGAATTGCCACTTAGATTCTTGACATAGCTAAAGAATGCCTTGTGGTTATCTTTGGAGTCCATGGCAATTTTTCTTTCGAAGCTAGCCTTGGATGATTTTATGAGGGAACATGGTTTCTTGCTGATACTGATCATGGATGTCTTCTCTTCTTGGGATTTTACTCTTTTCTGTACTAGTTTCCTCCTTCTATTGTATAGCTTGTTTATGGTTATGGCAGGGGTCTACCAGACTGGTTTCATTTTCTTGGAGGAGTGAGTCTTGGTTTTGTTTGGGATAGCATGATCCATGCATTCTTGTAGGTGCCCGCAGAGTGCAGTAGTAAAGGATTTTGCAGCTTGGACAGCATTATCCTTTAGCATGGGGGCTTTGAAACTTCCCACCTCGGTCTTAAGTGACATGAAGTTTGCTTTTGAAAAGTTTTTCATGGTGGTTTCTTTGACCGGGGATGGTGGCGGAATGTGGATATCTAGAGTGATTAGTTTATGGTCACATCTAACCAGCAAGGTGTTGACCTCCAGTGTGGAACACTGGTCGCCCATGTTGGTGATGACCAGGTCCAATATGTTGTCACCTCTGGTGGGGGTGTTGACCAGTTGATCCAGAGCGTTTGAGTTTATAAATTCTAGGAAATGTTGGGCAAGGGAGTTTGTACTTGAGTAGTTCTCCCAGTTAATGTTTGGGTAATTGAAATCACCCAATATCAGGGTGTTTGGTAGGAACTTTATGTTTCCCATAGTTTCCAAGAATGCAGAGTGGGGGTCCTGGGACATGGTGGGTGATCTGTAGCAAGCTATAATTTGAATAGCAGTTTTGCCCATTGTTAGTTGCACGTGGATAATCTCTGAAGCATCGTGCTGTGCCACTAACCTGGAGGTGTGGGTATCCTTGATGAATATGGATACTCCCCCGCCTTTTGTATTTTGGTCTGGGCTTTGTGGCTGAAATATATGGTATGAGTTGTAGCCTGGTAGTGCTGGGGTGCTCTCTGGAGCCTTAAACCAGGTTTCTGTTACTGCACATATATCAATTTTTTCCATACTGTGGACTGCCTCGAGTGCGTGCATTTTGAGGTTTAGACTTCTGGCATTGAGTAGCATTACCCTCAGTTTTTTGTTACTTGTGCTATTTACGGTGGTGGGTTTGTCTTTTGAGCCTTGCCTAAAAAAGGCACTATGGGGGTGGCAAGAGCCTTGGCCAGTATTCAAAAGCCTAAGGGTTTCATGTGCAAGCCGTCTCTAGTGAAGCAGCGTGGCTTGTTGAGCATGTCATCCCAGGCTGACAGACACTGGATCATCTTTGAATGACACCAGAAGCTTAGCCAATTGTTGAAATTGATAATTTTTTCTCTATACTGTGGTATCATTCTTGGTGAGGGCAGGATGGCACTGAGGGTCAGGGTCATACCAGCCTGGGCTACATGATCAGAGAGCTCCTCCATGTTTCTTTTCATGTAGTCCAGGGAGGTACGGCTCAGGTCATTCACACCAATATGGACAATGACAGAGTCATATTTGTACTTGTTCTGGAGTGACATGAGTGCTTGTGTTATGTAGCAGATCCTGGCATCCAACAGGCAGCTAACAGTAACCTTCTCCTTGTTCAGCCTAGTGAGTGGGATGTCAGTGTGCCTGACTATAGAGTCACCTATTACTAGTGTATTAGGTATGTTATTTTGCCTTAATGGCTGTGATTGCGTGGCACATTGGTTTTGTGAAGTATGTGTTTCATAGTTTGTGTTGGGGGGGTGGAGGTTGCTTGGATGTCTGCTTCGGAGGTCTCTGTTGCTTTTGCAGATTTTTATTTAGCATCTCCGAGTATGTTTTCATGTATTTATGTGTGTTTTTTGCCAGTTCTGGCTTCATAGGTCTATGTGAGACTGGTGGTGTGATGCAAGTAATTCCCTTCTCGTCTTGACTGCCTGGTCCAGTCTTGGGTTGAGAGAGCTTAGCCTCCAGTTTGGCTGAATAATTGCTTCCCTCGCATGTATTAGTGTTTGGTGGAAGGAGGAGTGGGTTGTCTGTGTACATGTGGCAATTGTAACATTGCCTCAAAATGCCCAGATTCATCAGTTGGACCAGAGAGTACACCTGAAACTGCCCTTTGGACATGCCTGGATAGGTGCAGTGAACTGTTTTACTGATTGGCTGGTAAGGTCAAATAGAGAGCCTTGTCCTTCTCTACAGTATAGGGGGGGGTCTAGTGCTAAGGTTTATTAGTGCTTGCTATGAGATTTGAGCAAGTGCCGGGATGAGAAGTGAATGGTTTGAGTGCTTAAGTTGAAAGTTTGTCTACCTTCCAGGGGAAAAATTGAAGAGTAGACTTTGTGGAGCCGGGAATAGTTATACCCAAGCTAACCAGTGCTGCCCGGCACACAAACCCGCGCAATAGCAGGGAAATGAAAGGGATAGAAATTAGCCCCAAATGGCCAATAAACTACTGATTTCTGGGCTGAAACCACTCCTCCAGGAACAGATAGGCTGCTGAAAGCTCCCTCTCTCACAGTGAACAGAGAAACTTCCTTCTATACAAGTAAGGTTTGGCCAAACACAGAAACTTGTACACAGCCCTGAATTCAGCACTAACCTGAAAACTGGACTATACTAGCTTAGAATGGCAGGAAAACAAGTTTTTTTTTTTTTTTTGTGTTTTTTCAAAAAATAAAGCAAATACAATCAAAAAAACACTTTAAATGCACAGAAATGGCTATCACACTTGAGTGTGTAGCCTACAACAGTTAAACAGGTAATTTAAACACAAAAATGACTTTGTTAAAGTGCAGGCAGTAAAATAAGTACAATATGTAGTTGAAACAAGCTTTTTAAATCACAGAAAATCTAGAAAATCGTCTTTTTAGGTGGAATTAGCTAAAGGCAGCAAGAAAATGCAGAAAAATTATACTTAATCACTCCAACGTCTCTCTTTTGTCTCTCTGTTGCTGTAGAACTCTGCAGGGCACCAGGCAGGAGCTTGCTGAGCTGTATACTAGCGCAAAAACCTTGCAAATGTGGGTTTTATAGCAGGGAAATGAAAGAGATAGAAATTAGCCCATAATGGCCAATAAACTACTAATTTCTGGGCTGAAACCACTCCTCTAGGGACAGACAGGCTGCTCAAAGCTCCCTCTCTCACAGTGAACAGAGAAACTTCCTTCTATCCAAGTAAGATATGGGCAAACACAGAAACTTGAAACACAGCCCTGAATTCAGCACTAACCTGAAAACTGGACTATACTAGCTTAGAAAGACGGGAAAACAAGTATTTTTTTTTTTTTATGTTTTTTTCAGAAAAGAAAGCAGATACAATAAAAAAACCACTTTAAATGCACAGAAATGGCTATCACACTTGAGTGTGTAGCCTAGAACAGTTAAATAGGTAATTTAAACACAAAAATGACTTTGTTAAAGTGCAGGCAGTAAAATAAGTACAATATGTACCTGAAACAAGCTTTTTAAATCACAGAAACTCTAGAAAATTGGCGTTTTAAGCGGAATTAGCTAAAGGCAGCCAGAAAATGCAGAAAAATTATACTTAATCACACTTGTTATCCTTTTGTTCTTTTGCTATGATTGAGTTTTCTTCTAAATGACTATAAATTCTGTCAGCATCAGTTCCAGGATATAGTTTCTATATTGTTGGAAGGCAAGTTATTGGTCTATAGTTTTTAGGATAGCTTGCATGTTCACTCTTAAGGGGGAGTATCATTTTTCATGTTGTTAATCAGGTTGGTGTCCATTCAAGGTGCACATATAAGTAGTTCTTACTCAGAGCTAAATCTTCATGTACAGATGTTAATTCTTTTAGTCAGAAATTAAGTACTGCATCAGGTGTTTTCCAATTAGGAGCTTTTCTTAATCTTGTTTCAGTTTTTCTAGATGTTACTTCATTCCATTTCATAGCCTTACATTTGAACTTCTTATGGTTTCTTTTACTTCTTCTATTTAGCATCTTCATTATGTACCACATGGTCTTCATAGATATTTCTCCAAAATGTGCCTATTTGTTATCCTTTTTTTTTTTTTTTTTGGGTGGTATTTTTATTCCTTTTGGTTTGTTTCCAAATTCTCTATAAAACTTTTTACGCCTGTGCTGATAGCTTTAGTTTATTATTTGCAATAGTGTATGATAGATTCTGGTCTGTTCTAAAAATACTGCTTGCTGCTTTTATCATGTATATCTTTCTAAGTATTTTTGTTGATCTGTTCCATGATCTATGCTCTTCTAACAGTGATACTTCTTAATTGCTTTATTATCTCTATTCAATATTTCCATGATGGCATTTGATTTCTTCCCTTCCTTTGCTTTATTGCTCTGTATTTTTGTAGCACGACTTTATCTGCACATTAGTATATCCTGATTACTTCTGTTATATCACATACATTCTGGTTGATAGTTTTGATTACTCTGTTCATTTGTTTTATCAGACTTCTGACATTTTGAGTCTTATTGACTATCTGTTTCTTTCATCATTCTTAATATGTCTATCCATCTCTATTAAATCAAGCAACTCTTCCATTAGATCATTTTCATCTAAACTGAGGGCACATTCTTTATTTTCCATTTCCTGCAGGCATTCTACAGAAAATTCTAGAACATCTTCCTGTGACATATTCTCTTCAGCTGCATCCTGCATCATCTGTTGCTCTTTCATATGGGAACTCACGGGCATATCACTCCACAACATTGACTGCATCAGAGCTACCACTGTTTCCTGCTCCTTCCCTTGCTGCGCAATTCCAACTGAACTTTTATACTGATTTCCTACAGAAAACTCCAGAATATGTTCATGTGGCAAGTGATCAGATGCTTCCCATTCCATATGTTTCTTCTTAACGTGGGGATTCATTGTTTCATCATGCTGTGATGTTACCAGAGTTGGATTTTTTACATGAAATCCTTCACTTTGCAGGTACTCCATAACCTAACTTTCTATTTCTTTAACTTCTCCGTTACTAATCCTCTTTTCTACTTTGCCCCTTTGCTTTCTTATTTTTTGTATTGTGAAATTTTCCATATCCAGATGCCTTTGCCTGTATTTCTGTTCAAATATCTTTGGTGCTACTTTTTTGGTATTGATTAGTTTTGCTTTCTCTTTTGTATAAATATTGCACCATATTAAATCTCTTTTTTTCTTTCCGATGTCCATATGTCTTTGTCAAATGTCTGCTGTTCCACCTGTTTCTCCTTACTTTGGGGACTCATTCTTCCATCATGCTGTAACACAACCTGGGTTAGACTTTCTACACTAAACGCTTCACTTTGCAGATATTCTACAACTTCAGCTTCTATTTGTTTAACTACTACTTTACTAATCTTCTGTTCTACATTCCCCCATGATCTTATTTTTTATATTGTGAAATTTTCCAAATCTGGGTGGCTTTTCCTGTATTTCTCTTCAAATATCTTTGGAGCTTCCTTTTTTGTATTAATTAGTTTGGTTTTCTCCTTTGCATACATATTGCACCATATCAGATCTCTCATTCTTTCCCATGTCAAGAGTATCATCACATGGCTATGTGCACATTGCGATGTAAAGAAAATATATATGGCATTGTCCATTCTGTATGCATAATCCATTGAACCATTGCACAATTCAAAGGAGATTCCTTTGCTTAAACAAAGTACATAAATGATACCTTTATGCATATGCACACTTACAGAACAACTACAATATTAAAAAAATGATATTAAAATGATATTAATCTTTGATGGACTTCAGGGTTTATATGCCACAATCATTTAATTTCAGTGAACTTTAATTAAAGACAGGCTATTGAAGTAGTAGCAACATCTGCACAATGTTAGACAATATAGAAGTATGATGCCAGTGGCAACACATCTCACCCTCTTAAGGCAAGATAATCTAAAGGTATTACTGCTCAATGCTAGGAGTCTAAACAAAAAACTCCACTCCCTAGAAGCTCTCTTCACCCTAAAGAATGTTGATGCCTGAGCAGTCACTGAGACATGGTTTAAGCCACTGAGAGAACACCAACAGTAAAATGTTATAATGCCTGCCACACATTTAGACCAGCTACTTCACAGGCAGGGACTAAAGGTGGAGGTGTCTCTATTTACATCAAAAATAAATATACTTCAAGACTGGTCAAACTGGACAAGGCACTTGAACTGCTCCATGTTCAAATCACCATATGCAAAATCCAATACCACTTCCTTGCAAAATATAGGTCCCCTCTATGGCCCAGGAAACCCATACCATGTATTTAAACTTATTAGAAACACTAACCATCCAACTGAATACCATATTCATGGGTGACTTTAATTACCCCACTACTGACTGTGAATCCTATATGACACCAAACATATAGGCACAGAGATTCCTGGATTTTGTAAACACAAACTCCCTGGACCAGCTAATCAATACACAAATAAGCAGTAAAATTACCACATGAGATTTATTAAATAAATAAATCCCAACCACATGAGATTTATTAAATAAATAAATCCCAGACCGGTTTCAGCCCAAAGGCTTTCATCGGTGGGAAAAATATATGTGACATAAGCAATCCAACACACATATTTATTGGGTTAGCCCTCCAATAGGAATTTTTCCCTTAGTTCAGATGGTTTCCTGTGTGAAAAAAAATGTTCTTAAAACATATGAGATAAGCAATCTAAATTGAACATTATAAATGCATAAACATGATAATATATCATAAATCTATAAATGATCATTCAAACCAGGATAAAAAAATCAAGAAATTCAACAGGGACCTAACTGTCTACCAAAAGGGTAGACATTTTGATACATCCAAAACAGTTAGATTTATGGTAATTAGACAAGCACAGGGGGCAGAAATAAAAAGAGACCCAGATCTATATTGAGAGGGTCCACTAACACACATACCAGCACATCCGCTGAAGAATCATCCACTACAGACACTGATGTGGCCAACACTAGGGAGTCTCTGGTCCTCAGAAAACAAAGAAGCCATACCCACCCTTTAAACATGTCAGGAAGAGGGGTGGGAGAAAACACAGAAAACACCAAGATAGACACGATAGAGAGCTTGCTCCAAGTGTTTATGACTCAATAGACTATAACATTTTGAATATTTCTAAGACTGCTATAACTGATGACCAAAATAAACTTTTGAATAAAGGTTTGAACTATGTGCCATGGTTTTTTGTGGATGAGTCTGATATTGTCACTGATGTTAGCAGCTTTTGTCGCAGAATTAATCTCAAATTATTCTTTGGGTCTATGGAACAGTCTCAAAGACCTAGTGAATTCAGATTCTTAAAATCGAATTTTCTTCCACCCATGAATAAACATGTTGGCATTTTTCAACAGGCTGTTCTTAAAGATATTAATTTTAACTTCGGTCAGTTTTTCCCTTTGAAACATAATTTATCCAATGCTGAGCAAATGGCTCTACAAGAATTAAGAGACAACAAAAACATTGTCATCATACAGGCTGATATTATCTGGGGGAGGGAAATGAGCAATTGTCCAACTCTTCCCATTACATGAAGATGCACATTGACCCGACGCCTTACTTTAAGAAGGAAATTGACAAGTTTTTGAATTTGGAAGCTTCAGAAGGTATCATATCTGAATCTGTCAAAACATATCTTACGGTGAAGGATCCACAGAAACAAATACTCTATCTCCTACCCAAGATACACAAATCCCTCAGCAAACCCCCTGGAAGACCAATTGTTTTGGGTATGGGTTCCTTAACTGAACCTTTATCCGAATTCTTGACAGTATATCTTAAACCATTACTCAGCATGATTCGTGCCAGGATACAAGACATCACTCAGTTCTTACAATTGGTTTCAGACACCCAACTTGAACCAGGATGGTTGCTGCACACTCTGGATGTCAAGGCCCTGTACACCAACATACCACACTGGGCGGGACTTGAAGCCCTCAAATATTGTCTAAATAGAGCACAGTTATACCCGGTTGGATTTAACACACTTTTGGTCTGCATGGCTGAGCATGTTCTGGCCAAAAATGTATTCCACTTTCAGGGAGAATGCTTTTGGCAAATAAGGGGTACTGCTATGGGAGCATCTTTTGCTCCCATTTATGCAGACCTTTTTGTGGGATACATTGAGGAACAGTTGATTTACGATTCTGCACATATATTGAGGAACTGGATGTTTGGCGCAGATATCTGGATGATTGTTGGCTGGTTTGGTGTTCTGATCAACAATACCTATTGGAGTTTATGCAATACTTAAATCAGAACAAATATGGTATTGAATTCATATTGACTTGTGATTTATATGAGATCAGTTTTCTGGATGTCACCATCACTCGTAACCCAGATGATACATTGAAAACCAAAACATTCAGGAAATATCCCTAATTTAACAACTTGTTACACGCCACCAGCATGCATCCCAGCCACATCATCCAGAATATTCCCAAATCCTAGTTCCTCAGAATAAGAAGGATTTATTCCTCAGAAACGGATTATATGTAATCTCAGCATGACTTGGCAGGCAGATTTAGAGCTCGGGGCTATAGAGAATTTGACATCCAGGGTGCAAGGCAGGTGGCATCCAACTTGTACAGAACATCACTCTTGACACATAGGGAGAAAACCCAAGCTGAACAGGTGGATACTATCAGATTTATCACTACATATGGATGTAATATTAATATGATTAAAAATATAATTTCCAAACATTGGAATATTCTTGGTGCCAACAATGAATTGGTATCCCTTTTGGGACACACCTGTCAGTACGGATACAGAAGAGGAAAAACATTAGGTTCCTTTTCCTCCCATTTCAAGAGAGTCAATTCCAGGGGTATTGGATGCCACCAATTGACGATGATTGATGCTTTGGGGAACATACACTTGTGGACATTGTTCTTCTTGTCCATACATTTTTACATCTAAACAATTTTCTAGTAAAAACACAAACCATGTATATGATATAAATTTTTTTGGGAACTGTAACAGTGATTGGGTTGTGTATCTTGCGACATGTACATGTGATGCTTTCTATGTCAGACAGACTTCACGACCACTGAGAATATGAATGTCGAACATCGAAGTGACATGCAAATCAAAAGGGATACCAATGCTCTATACAGGCACTGTCTACACCACAATTCTGCCAGATTTCAGTTCACAATAATTGACAAGGTCCATGGTGATAGATCCAATAAACAGGGATGGCATTCTATTCTAAACAAGAAAGAGAAGTATTGGATCATCAAACTGAGTGCTTTGTTTTCGCCTGGTTTGAATGATCATTTATAAATTTATGATATATTATCATGTTTATGCATTTATAATGTTCAATTTATACTGCTTATCTCATATGTTTTAAAAAAAAAAAGAAAACCATCTGAACTAAGGGAAGAATTCCTGTTGGAGGGATAACCCCATAAATATGTGTGTTGGATTGCTTATGTCACATATATTTTTCCCACTGATGAAAGCCTTTGGGTTGAAACCGGTCTGGGATTTATTTATTTAATAAAGCTCATGTGGTTGGGATTTATTTATTTTATAAATCTCATGTGGTAATTTTATGGCTTATTTGTGCATTTTTTACACTGATGTTTGGTGCTGGCTACTTTTTTCTTGCTGCATATGTTTTTTGCCTTGCTTACTTCCAGAGGATTTTGTTCTTGTGTTCAAGCTAATCAATATACCATTCAGGGGTGTAACCATACTGGATCTGTCCCTCATTAATATGGGAGAGTGCATACCCTCTACGGTCTTCCCTGGTAAGGTCACACCACAAATGATCTCTTTTGAAGAAAATATAAAACCTGGACACCCAGCTAAATCTAGAATATTAAGGAACTACTCTAAGGCTAACATCCTGCTGGTAAGTGATAACCTGGCAAAATTTCAAGACTCCATAAACCCTGAGAACACTGCTGCCAGTGCAGAACTGTTCACAGAAACCCTCTACAAGCATCTTAATAGTTGCATAGAGGCAGCTGTACCCACCAGGAGGAAGTACAGAACTAACTCAAAAAATAAGCCACCCTGATGGAATTACAAAATCAATCGGCTGTATAACAGAAGGAAGAAAATCAGGGCAAAAATTAGGAGGTGCAGTACACATCAGGATAAAATCACTCTGATCAAACTAAACAAACAACTCAGAGGACAAATAAAGTTCACCAAAGCCAAATGTGAGGTAGGTTTGGCCTCCCAGGCTAAGGACAACCACAAAACATTCTTTAGCTATGTCTGTAACCTCAAAGCCAATACACAATTATGTGCAGAGCTCATTGAAAATGGAGCCACCTATACAGAGCCAGAAGGTATAGCAAACCTCCTGGATGATAAATTCAGCTCCAACTTTGCCCTGCTCTCCCCCTCAACCTTTCCTCTGGAAATACAATCAAATATAACTCCCCCTGCTATCACTAGGGAACAGGTCCTTAATGCTTTCTTTAAGACCAAGAACACTGCATCAATGGGCCCAGCCAATATCCCAGGATGTCTTCTAAATAGCATGAAACATGACCTGTCAGGGCCTCTGGAATTACTATTTAACTGTAGCCTCCAAACAGGCTTCATGCCTCATGAATGGAGAACAGCAACAGTCATCCATCTGCACAAAGGTAGGTCATCTGCAGACCCTGGAAACTAAAGACACATAAGTCTCACTAGTCTTATATGTAAAGCCGTGGAAAGAATTATCATGGAACTGATCAATAGAGATATAGTAAACCTCCAGACACTGGACCCAACCCAGTTTGGTTTCATCAAGGGCAGATCATACCTACTTAACCTAGTAGACTTCTTTGAGAAGGTAATAAAAAGCAATGGATTAGGGAAAATGGTTCACAATGCCTACCTTAACTTGGCCAAGGCGTATGACACAATACTCCAATTGGGCATTGTTGACAAACTCAAGAGGTTAGGTACAAACTCATATGTCACCCAGTGAATAGCCAACTTGCCCACAAACAGGACCCAGGAAATTAGAATTGGGCGGTCCACCTCTATAAAGAGGCCAGTCACAAGTGGAGTCCCTCAGGGATCAATCCGTGAACCACTCCTTTTTTGGAATTTACTTCTCTGAAGTCAAGGCTAATGACAGTGGTTTCTGGCTGACTAAATTTGCAGATGATTGGAAATTAGGAGCCGTCATTGAATCCCAAACTGGCTCTGGCAAATGTCAAGAAATGCATGATAGTATCCTTTAGGAAGTCATCCACCCTTGGTAACTATCATATTGACAACACACTCCTTAGAGTTGACCAAGTAGTCAGGGACTTAGGGACACACACATAGTAATCTAGCCTTTGACCATCACGTGTCTACAGTAGTGAAGAAATCATTCTGTGTTGCTCAACTCATAAACAAAGGTATGGCATCTAAGTCCAAGGAAGTCATTGTTCCACTGTATTCGGCATTCATCAGACCTATCATTGAGTACAATGCACCCTTTGGTATATACCTAACCAGGCAATTGGAATGTTCACAGAGGTTCCCCACTAAAAGAATAAAAGGTGTAAGTAAAATGTCCTATGCAGACTGCCTCAAGGCCCTAGCCCTGTATTATGTCTCCTACAGGCTTTTGAGGGGAAATCTATGCCTGGCATACAGGGCATTGTGAGACCCCACTCTTATGGACCTCCTGCATATCCACAAAACAAACAGCACCAGAATTACCTATTCTGAAGACTTAAACCTTGCCTGTGATATAAATAGGACCTGCTGGAGAGACAGGTATGTATCCCAGAGACTACCCTGTCAATGGAACAGGCTCACCATCTATGTAAAGCAGAGTTCCTCCCTAACGCAATTCTAGTGCAACTTGGACAATTGGATGGGGAACAGGAAATTCATCCCTGGTTTGGCCCCTATGTCTCTAATGGACACAGGCAACCTGTAAATGGTTCATCTCCCAGCCCCCTGCTTGTAAAGGTTTTACCTCCCAAGCCCCTGCTTACACTTATCAAGGGTATCAGGACTTGTCAGAGATTCCAGATGCATGGCTAGGTTTAAAAAGCCCTTGTGGTTGTTAGTCTAGTAAACACCTATGAACCTAAGATATCCGGACAAAGCCTAAATTAATGGCGAAGCAAAGACTCAAAAATAGGGATAGATTTTAAATATTGCTCTTATAAACTTAGAAATTTGCACATTTGTGTTAACATGCATTTTCTGAAGGATATGAAGTCTGAACTTCAAATGTACATCATTATTTAGTAACTTCAGTCCTCAGTGATTTGCCAGAAAACCACATATTTTATGAAGAATACAACAAAAATATGAGGCAAAAATCTGGACAGTTGAGCAGTATGGTGGGCAGGATAAAACCATAATCATTCTGACTACATAAAGCATAATTAGTTGCTACATTCACGCATGGATATACAAGAAAGAAATATTTTATTATTATTTTTTATTTTATTTTGCCTTTATTTACTGGAAATGTCTGAATGGGTTTAGCTAAACTTCTTTTCATCAGCAGCCTAGGGAAAAAAATCTCCTTAAATTACACAAGAATTACAGTGTACAAACATTATTCCAATACTTACAGATTACATGACATTTTAAAAGGTGCACATACATTTGTAAAGTACATGAATATTTAAGCATTGTCTATATATTTACAAGTGTATCACAATATATATAGCACCAGATATCTTATTTACAAGATAACCTTACGAAACTAAATCAGTTGTAGGGTAGGTCCTTTTCCATTTGGTGGAGTAGCAGGGAGAGAAAAAACAACATGCAGAGTATAAACCATGCATTTTTTTAAAAAAGAAAAGACAGTCTTCTTAGCAGTATTATGAAACAGATAGCAGAAAAAGAGAGATATGTGTGTTAAAGGTATAGAGTGTCTTGTTGTTGACCAGGTTGTGACTGTATAACCTTGACAAGTATATTAGTAGGTTGGAGGTTAGCAGCAAAGTTATATGTGTTAGGAGGGATAGTAACTATCAAAATAAATTTGTTTCAGATCCCTAACAGTTATGGTTACCATTAACATACATTACCTCTAAGTGTAAAGCACTAAATAAGCACAACACATTTTCAAAATATATTTAAGTAAAAGCTGATGAATCCTAAGATCTGTAACATTAAACATGTACAAGTTATTACATCCTCATTCATGTAGAATTGCTCTGCTTTTTCCACAAAAATAAACTACAGATGCTTCTTGCACAATCCAAAGTTCCTGTCAAAAATTGCTGTTTCTACGTATGTACAACATCCTGATTTTTACTTTATTTTAGTTGACTGCACTTAGCAGCCAGAAGTTTTGCCAGATAAGATAAAAAAAATGTGTCTAATATTTGCAGTTTTCTGACACATTCTTAACACATAATTCTATATCATTTCTTGTTTAAAGACTAAGTTCAACATGAATCCTTCTTTCAGTGTTCATGTTATTTTCATGTCTGTGCCTGCCTGGCATGCTCTGAAACTGGAAACCCTAGCCACTTCTTTGATCCAGTGAGCTATTATCCACACCCTCAGATAATTATGAATACTGTCTACATATCAAAATTGAAAACATACTTCGTCTACATGCAATCAACATGCTAGCCCCTTGTGCAAAACATTTTTCTTTAGCAATTTTGATATCTGAAAATGTGAGTGCTCAAAGTTTTCAAAATAAACAGTTTTAAAGAAATGTATTGCAGAGGGGAGCAGCCCTTGTACCCTTCATGTGGGAGCAATCATAGGGGTCTTTGCCCTATGCTCTGTACTGTACTACATCGTAAGTCACTGCCCCTTCAAAGAAAGGGCAAATCAGAGGCCAGTTTTTACAGCATGAGGCAGTCATGGATTTGATCCTTGAAATTACAAACAGCATACTCAAAATACATAGTCAGGGCTTAATTAACCACCCTTCTGCATGATTTCTGAACACCTCTTTTGGTTAACACATTTTGCCCAAACCTATGCTCCTTTCTGTGTGACTCACATTAACTGTACTTTTGTCTGTAATTGAGTCAGCATTAAATACCTCAAAATTGTTTATGGCATCATCTATTACATTTGACAAGCATTTAGACAACATGGTTCCCTGGAACTGGAAGTCAATAATGGATGCTGTAGTATCTTCAGACAAAATGGGTAAGGTTGAGCCACAAGAGCCAGTAGATGCCTATTCCAGATCCTGCTCCCCTAACAACTCCATCTATAGCTTTATAAGCCACTCAGACCATAAGGTTACCCACAGCATTGCCTGCATATGTCTGAGCTTTGAATGCATCCTTCAAGAGACTGTCAATCTGCAACATATTACATTTTATGCATCAAGTCCCTGTGGAAATACATGTGCATTCAGTAGTTAAACTCACTCAAAGACATAGTAAAAAAAGTCAGCATATGGTTTTCAAAGTTGTCTTGAGCCCTGGACTCCTCATCAGGGTCAGAGCTGTACAGCTGGAGCCTGTGGAGTTGGATTCCTCTTAAGGAGCATTACATAAACAGTAACATTTGGCTTTGGGGTATCTGGCCTCCCACCCCAAAAAAACACTCCTTAGATAAATGAAAAAGCAGTAAGCCTTTCTGGTCTACAGCCAAACTGTTAGTGTGTTCCCAGCATAAGGCATCAGTAGGGGCATACTTTAAGGCTTTAAGGTATCCATCAAGGGACAGGCACTCAAAAGAACTGCCCCTCTACCCTGCATGCCTTTTGCAATCATCTGTGAGGTAAGAAACTGCCTCACAACCTTTTTCTTTGTCTGGTATGAGACAGTAAGCCTCTGTAAACTGAGTCCAACTTCCTCTTATCCATCTCCTCAAATACTGCCTCAAGCTACAAGAGAGATTCCCACTGTCTTATCTTGACTAAGTACTTTTTAGATCTGGGACTCACATGAGTGTGAAACAAAGAACTCAAAACTTCTTCATGTGTGAGATCTCCCTAACCTGACAGAAGAACACAAATAGACCAGTGAACATTAAAGGGGAAGAAAAAGATACAGGTAGAGAAGGTGGGACTTGCACATACTAACTGGAAGCCATGAAAGATGACAGCTTAGTAACCTGGGCTGGTGCCTTAGCAAAAGAAAAAGCAAGCTCCCTGGGGTAATTGGGAAGAGGAGTGACACCTGGATACTGAGTCAGAACAAAAACAGATATATGCAGGGCAGACAACTGTGAGGCAGACATCTGCTCTCTCAGTGCTGATGGCACTGAGGCTTCTGTACTTGTATCTGTAAAACTGATGTCTGGAAAGCCAACATAATACTGCTAGGTACATAAGTGTCGGGTAAACAGAATATCGAGACAACAAGTGCCAACGGAAACAAAGGAAAGGTAACAGATGGCTGCGGAATCAGGGGTAGGGGAACAGATACCTACTGACTGCATAGCAGGGAGTCCTGTGTCTGCAGACAGAGCTCAGATTTGTTTTCATTTATTTGTTTGTTTGCATTTATTAACTGGGGTAGAGCACTGATCCACATGGAACCCTCTTCAGACTCAGCAGAGGACTACTTACTCAAGGAATATATAAAAATACAACAGTATATAATAATATAATACATTTGCAAACCTATATTCATAGTATATAACAAAAACACACATGAAAAACACCTATTTTTGGTGTACAGTTTTGTCCTGCAAGTCAGGTAGGTGATTGTGGGAGTACAAGGTCAAGTGGCCTGACATTTTTTAATAGTAGCAGCAAGTTAATCAATGTCTTTGTGAGGTGAGGTAGACATCCATCTCAAAGATGGGAGAGGCTGCAGAATATATGGAAAAGTATGGCTACATGGAGACACAGGCTACCTCATTAGCTATCATAGTGGGCTCCATAGTTAGAAGTGTAGGAAGCCTCACGTAGGGTTCAGATGTGCTCCTTTGCTTTCTTCCTTTTCTTAAGATAAGTGCACCTCACAGACCTCTTTTTTTAATTGTCACTTCTGTAACTGAAAAAGGATTTCTCTGCTCCATAAAAAATGACAGTACAGGAAGCAGTCAACTTCTGTCAAAATCCTTGAAGTTCCTGTTCCAAATGGAGGAGATTTTGAGACATCAAATACTTGTTAGGACCTTTTCTTTGAAGATGCTTTATGGCATCATTAAATATGACAGAAATACAGCAGTGTGTTGTACTGTAGTGTGGACCTAGTTCAAGTCATCTGGCTACCATTACAGTGTCTGTACTGCAACACCTTTGTCCCACAAAAAAAATCTGAAATTTCTTATGTGAAAGTAAAAGCGTCATGGTAGAGTAATTCAAAACAAAAATGTGTATCTAAATAAAAACATAAAGAAAAATGGAGACATTTTGACAAATTATGAAAATCACCAAATATCTATCTTAAATTCTTTCCTAAGGCAGTATGGGGGCATTTTCTGCACCAGAAAATTTTGTACTAAGATAGAAATGGCATGGCATTGGGGCGATGAAGAGGAAGGAGCACAGCCAAACAAAGTTCTTCATACTGAGCAGTTCTAACACCTGTAGCAGAAAGTTTTACCAATTCCTATATCCACAGATCTATACAGTATATCAACTACATATGATATCTGTTCTGTCTAACAGCCAGTTTGAAAATGTCTGCGTTAAAAATCTAAACTCGGAACAAAGCAAATGGTTAAGTGTATATCTGCAAAGAATGCTAAAAAATGTGACATTGCATCCAGTTAGAATTGTTCGACAAACATTTATCATCTTCTTTTTTTTTTCATGCTTTTGTTTTTGTTTTTACTATAGCTCTACTATAAATTTAAAGCATCACATTTCATAATTCATATATAATAGAGACTTAATGAAATGCCTATGAAATCGTCTTTTATATCTGATGCTACAAATTAGGAAATGCAATCTGCAAAGTATGAAAATCTGTTTAACTGCAGAAATGTCACACTCTTATTTTTCAGCTTTAGGTTTGAGGGTTATAACTTGTGTGAGTTTATAGTAATATGATTCTACAAGTCTTAAATATCTATGCAAATTACGAGGGAAAATTTCCGCATACCTGGTGTACATATCAGAAAAATAATTAAGCAAATGCTAATGTGGAGTGTTTTGATATTTTAGTTAAAACATTTAAAATAATTTAGACATTTTTTTCTTGACAATGGACAGTGAAATAACCAAGAGTAGACACCTCTGCCTTCCATCTACTTAAGTGATTGAACAGGTATGGCTGAGGGTGATTTAAATTTTTATTAACAATGCAAATGAGTAACAGAAAATTAAATAAACTAAATAAACTGTTAAACATACAGTAGCCATTATACTACCCTGTGGCTGTTTCACTGTACAATACATCATACCTTTAATAAAGGCTAGCTATGCTTCAAGGTTAATATTTTACAGCACATACATCATCTAAGATCAAAGAACTTTTTCTCTCTACAAAACCACCACTGAATTTGCTGTTAGCCAAAAGCCAAAGCTAAGAAGTACACTATTATTTATTTAAAAAAGGCAAGTCTTTTCAGTGAACCACACAGCAAGTTTTTATCATAGATGCTAGCAATATACAAAACAATAATTATTAACAGATAGCTGTGTATAAGAAGTAAGCATTGCATACTACATTTATTACATGACAGCTGCATCATACAAGCTAAGATTCTATGAAGAACATATCTAGTAACTGCTACATGACAAACAAGCCATTTAATAACTCTTTCTTAGGAAAAAACTCAATGGGGCATTAAAAATGCCTACTTTTGGCTGTAAAAGTTTCCATGGCACTCATTGAAAAGAAAAGGGGAAGTTCCAGTGCCTTGGCCAAGTTTCTCATAGTCAGTACGAATATCACCTCAGGTATCCTCTGAAAAAAGGTCATTGGCCTAGGGGTACTAAGCCAGTCGACAAAGTGTAAATTAATTAAGATATTTTATTTAAGAGTACAGGTTCAGTAGAACTCTTAATTAAAAATAAATATGTATTAAAAGTTTCTGTACTAAGTAAAAGGGAGGCCTATTCTGAAAATTATTAATTGATACTATATGTATAAACTGACAAAGTACTATAAAACATAGATGTATACGTTTATGTATTTTTGCAGCAAAGAAATGCAACTCATGATTTTTTCTTCCTTTTTGTATATCTGCAACTTCATTACTACCAAAATATCAGCCAAAGACAGGCTCTAGAAGTGTAAATGTACAAGGCCCGATTTCCAAAAAAACTTGCTTTCAGTGTAAGTGACCACTTACACTTACAGCAGGTCTTTTGGCATCTGGCTGCTGGTATAAACCTGTTTATAGACAGACCTTACACCAAAGTAAGCCACTTAAACTGAGATCAAGTCTTTTCGAATCAGAACAGACTTACACTGAGAACAACTCTTTTGGAATTTGGTCCACAGGCTATCTATTCTATATTCTTTATAAATACTATGAATGTTATAGTTAGGCAGAAATGGAGTTAACTGTAAAATGATGATTCAGCCATATGATATATAGCATTTTTCTTAGTACTGTAACTAGGCTGGGGTAAAGGGAGTGACTGCCTCAGGTGCAAACTGTCAGGGGGTGCAACTGGTTTATTTATACAGCTGCAACACTTTTGAAATCCATTGTTATTAAACATTGGTAAATTAACCTATGTAGTTGTAGCAGCTTAGTTTGTGGCAAGGAACTTTTATAATCACTTTAAAAACTTTTTTTTTTTTGGTACTCAATTTCAGGTTGGGGAGTGCCAGTCTAGGACTGCCAAGGGTGCCAACTGACCTAATTCTCTACAGAAACCTAAAAACATAGACTTTAAAGAGTACATAATATGCTGCCCATCACTTTGTAAAACAAAGCTATATGAAGAATGTTTGCTCAGAAGACATCAAACAACAATGTCTCAGTCCTGATAAATTGCAGGCATTATAGTAAAAAAATCCATTTTAATCAGTGCAACATTAGGATTAGAAATAGTGTTTCCAGCCCTATCATTACCTGATACGTCAATCTTTGCATTTTCATTTAACATCACCACCTGAGGACAGCAAAAGAGAGATATAATTCTCTTGGCTTCTCTCATGTCACCTTAGGATGTTACATGTATAAGTACTGCTGTGAAGCGGCGTCTCTGATCTTCAGCTAATGGAAATGAAAGATACCAGTGCAGTTATTAGCATTTAATGAGCTACACTGAATACCATGTCTGTGATCTTGTAGCATCAGGTATAAAAGGCACTCATAAATTTGTTATAAACACTCGTGGTTATAAGCTTGCTCTCAGCAGTCATCTGCACAGCAGGGCTGATCAAGTTTAAATATTTATTTTGTTAACTGCTAAATACTTCCTTTCAATGGTTCCATAAATGGGTTGTAAAATCTATAACTGTAAACTGATTAAACAGAACATCCAGCAGACATATTAGCTCTTGTGATACTATAATACTATTCTGTAAATTTTACAAAAATATAAAAAGGTCATGTATAAGAGTCAATCACCCTTCAAAAGAAACAAAGTATTTTTCCAGCATATTTGTTCATTTCATGTGTAAGTCTCAAATAAGGCAGAAAGGAGAATGTTAAAAAATCTTTACAATAACCTTCACTTTTAGTTTTTAACACAGTACTTGTGGCAATATCACTTCAGTTTTGTAAGTAGAAATGGTTTCAAATCCATGGCAGTATTTACATAGTCTAGCAGTAGCAGCAGTGTCAAAACTCAGAATTTAAAATAATCCAACCATTACCTAGGGTAGCAAAAAATTAGACCACAATAATTATCTACTGAATATTAAACCAATTTTGTTTGTGTCTTTCGGCTTTTCCCAGTTAGGGGTCGCCACAGCAGAACTCCGGTCCGCTAATGATTGGCAGTAGATTTTTACGTGCTGGCTTGCCGGGCCTAATGCACAACCTTCAACGAAGGAACGCCCATTCACGCATGTTGCCACACAGAAGATGCTCTAACTGGGAATCGAACGGGCAACGTCTAACTGTGAGGCAATAACTTAATAAACCAATATGAAAGTAAAAATTATCTTTCAATGGTTGGAAACACCAGTCAGTACTATCTGGGCTCTAACCAGTAGCTGAGGCATTTCCAGATGACAGAATATATAATTACTTGTAACTCTCCCTCCCATGATTGAATTATAGTCCACTGATTGCAGAGATTATGCTTTTCAGCAACTGGTTCTAACCTTCTGTTGCTTTTTAAAAATGATTTCTGGTTCTTGGTCTATTTTCAAGGCGTCACAATTCATTTCACAGCTTTACCATTGTTTGCATTTACATTCAATCAATTTATTGCATCGTCTACCTGACAAATATAATGCAATGTTGAATCAATGCCGCCCATTATTTAGACCAGAAGAAATGGAAACAGTTTAATGGAAAAGTATGTTTACATAACATGAAATACTTGCATAACTCTGGAGGTATTATTTACTTTAAACTCTTTCCATGAAATATTTGAAACATTTGATACTGTTGATACTGAGCAAGGTAATGTTATGTAGTCAAATCCACAGGGCATCAGACCACATAGCTTACTAGAAGCATATCAACATTTTTCTTTTAGTGACAAAGAAAAGGCCTCCTCTAATCCTGCAGTAAAACCACTAGGCATATTACTGCAGCAATAGCACATATTAGCCACTTTCACCTCACACACTGAGATGTCCAAGTTATGGTTAAAATATGAAAACATTCTCCTTGACATCTGCTGTCATCTCCCCAGTCAATGATTTTGTAAAGAAGTACCCTTCCATAGGTTTGTATTTTCATAGGTGTTTACTAAGCTAATGACCACAAGGGCCTTTTTAAGCATAGCCTTGCATACCAAATCTTTGACAAGTTCTGATACCCTTGATAAGTGTAAACATGGGCCTGGGAGATGAACCATTTACAGGTTTCCTGTTTGCATCAGAGACATAGGTGCAAACCAGTGATGAATTTCCACTTCCCATCCAATTGTCCAAGTTGCACTTGAATTGGATTAGGGAGGAACTCTGCTTCACATGGATGGGGAGCCTGTTCCATAGATGGGGTAAACTATGGGATACATTCCTATCTCTCCATCAGGTCCTATTTATATCACAGGTAAGGTTTAAGTCTTTAGAATGGGTAATTCTGGTACTGTTTGTTTTGTGGATATGCAGGAGGTCCATCAGAGTGTGGTCTGACAATACCCTGTATGCCAGGCATAGATCTTCCCTCAAAAGCCTGTAGGAGACAGAATACAGGGACAGGGCCTTGAGGCCATCTGCACAGGACATATTACTTATGCCCTGTATTCTTTTAGTGATGAACCTCTATGGATGTTCCAGTTGTTGGATATGCCTGGTTAGGTACATACCAAAGGGGGCATTGTACTCAATGATATGTCTGATGAATGCTGAATACAGTGGAACAATGACTTCCTTGGACTTAGATGCCATACCTTATCATAAGTTGTGCAACACAGAATTATTTCCATCTGCTCCTAAGTGTCAGTTCCCTGATCATGGTTAAAATATTAAAACACCACTTCACTTCCAACCATTGTTATGATGTTATGTTCCAAAATATGCTATTAAAACACTCCCACCCACCTTCTATCTACCATCATGGTACTGATCATGATTATCATATTAAGACAAGCTCCTGTCAACTCCTTCTGTTATCATGACCATTTAGTTTGTTTGTGTCTTTCGGCTTTTTCCCGGTTAGGGGTTACCACAGCGGAACTCTGGTCCGCTAATGATTGGCAGTTGATTTTTACATACCAGCTTGCCAGGCCTGATGCACAACCTTCAACGAAGGTACACCTATTCACGCATGTCTCCACACAGAAAAAGCTCTAGCTGAGAATTGAACCGGACAGCGTCTTACTGTGAGGCAACAAAGATTCCATATTACTCTGAATCATTGCATAAAGGCCATGAAAGCAGCAACTGCTGTACAAAAATGAGGTTTGCATTATTGTAAAAAAAGACTGTCCATGTTTAGTTGTGATAAAAGGTCCATGCATAATTCTGTCCACAAACTATCTTACATTTTCTGTGGACACATAGTAAAGAATATGTTTAGCATGATTAGAGTATTCAAGCTAAACCACAGGCAAATGAATACACCAATTTAAGTTTGCCCCTTTGTTAAAGGATGAATGCCACCATTGCCTTGTGGAAAACAACTAACAAAGAGTTATACTCAGAAATTCTCATAGCTAAAGTAGTGGCTGTTAAAAGGGGACTTCAATAACAAGAACTTAATTTTGGTAAAGGTTACATTTTCAAAATGTAGAACACTAAGCTTCTTGGGCATGAGGCAAATGTCTCAAAAATGACTAGGGTTCCCAAAAGAAGCCTGAAGGAGACAAACCTCATAAAAAAGGTCTTGCAAAGTTTTGTGGGAGGAAAAAAAAAAGAGTCCAGACCAAAATGAAAGCTAGAAAGAGTCATCTAGTGAATTTTGCTGGAGGAATTACTGAGAATGGACAAAAAAAAAATCTCTGATAATTAAGAAAGGACAAAGAGTACAGTAGCTCAGAAAAAAAAGTTTATTTTCCTGATAAGATGTTGAGTAAATGGTCTATGAGTAGATGTAGTTACTGAAACCATTCTTGGAAGATTCTGGTCATTTGTCTATCATGGGAATTTGAAAAACTAGCTGTTAACTTCGCTGAATAAAGGTCTAGATGATGTTTGCCTAAATGATAAGAGATAATGGTATTCTGAAGGGATGCAGTCTGATGGGTTTCTAAAATAGGAAAGGACACTAAAGAGGGAATAGTGTCTGACTGTGCCAAAAGGGGATGATAATAACTTTGGTTTTGATAAGCTTGGCTTTCTGAATGAAATGAAAGGCAAGCATGAAACCACCCGGTGGACATGTCATCTCTGGCCTAACACCTCAGAGGAGTAATTAGGGAAAGGTTGTTGTTAGAGCTGCTGCTGGTGGGGAGAGCTGAGGAACTCACACACTAGACCATTCCAGAGCTGAGACAATCTGTTTGCAAAATACTGGCTTAGTGGCCAGTCATAAGACATCAGAAAGTAAAGGTTCAGTCTGTACACCAGTGAAATGAACTCAACAGGAATGTGCATTACCACTAGGAATCATTGAGATTTGGTGGCCATTGTCATGCTTTCACTACCTCTCAGCAAATTGGATAAAAGTGAGTTCTGATTTGCTTGATGACATACTTGTACCAGACCACTGCCATATTGTCCAGCTGCACTCACATTAGGAGAGTATCCTGGAAAGCCAGAAAGATGGAAAAACTGCTGTCATTTGTGGAACACTGATAAACAAAGGGACTCCTCATGTGAAAAGGTGATCAGAGCAGTCTGCCTATTAACTGCCTCCCAACTCTACTACAGATGTAGCCATTGTAAGGGTAGCTTGAGGAGTCTGTAGCTGGAATGGTTTTCCTGATAGAAGTTTGGCTAGATCCAGCCACCAGGCCATGTGTGATCAACAGATGTTTGATATGCAGATTGGATGAGAAGGGGGACTAGCATGCTGAGACCACTGAATCCAAAATGTTCACTTGAGATCCCCCTTGTAAAATTTCACATGGGGAAGCAAGTTGCTGTGAGGCTCAGAACCCTAAGGTAAATATCTAGTGGAACTGACTGTGATAAGCTGCATTGTATTCAATACTTATTTCAGAGACAGAATCATGTCTCAGAACAAGCATATTCTGCAGACTATAATGTCCAGTGTGCAGTCTACAAATGTAAGTGAATGAACTGGGTGAAGATGAGATTTTGCAAGGTTAACTGTCTTTCCAAGGGAAAAATAGTGTGATTATAAACCCAGCTTTGTTAACTTATTTTGACATGGTGCAATGAACAGCCAGTTACTAAGTAAGGGGAAATCTTAGTTCCCTACAGTCTTTAACACTCTGCTACTGACATGCGCTTGGTGATTCTGGGGGTTGAGTTGAAAGAAAATTAAATAAACATTCCTGATTTCAAAGTCCATTATTTGTTTAATATATCCTTTGTTGACCAAGTTAGTCCCACTGGGCTAGTGGTTCCTTTACAAGGTAGATTCAAGGAGGCATTTATACTCCTATAGGAAATTTGGCAAAGGCATAAGGGAACTTCCCCTACTTGTTAGTGTATGGGGATGCTATTGTCATTGGCACGTCCAATTTCCAGTTTCCATTCTGAGCATGTAGTCAGCTCTGAGTACCTGGAAGGAAGATGGAGATAGCATGCAGGTGTGATGAAGAGCAGCAGAAGGTCAAGGAGAGCCTGAAGGAGGTAGTAGGGGGGATAAAAGTCATCAGTCAATTGAAGATGTCGAGATAGAAGGATCAGTTGAGTTGTTGAGGAAGCAGGAAGGTGAAGTGAAGGAGAAAGGTGAGAAGAAGGTAACTGGACCTTTTCAGGACTACGAATACTTATTCCAAAAAGACTGGATTTCTGCGTTGAAGTCAGAGTGCATGATTACAACCCTCCAATTGGGAGGGTTGCGGGAAGTACACCTAAAGGATATGATACATCAAAGTGAAACAGAAAGTGAAGGAGCAGCATCTTGGGGTGATACTATCATCCTCAGAAAGAGGAGGTGAGAGAAATTGCAGACAAAAATAAATCATAATCGAAGATAGTGAAAGAAGGAAAAAATGGAGTAAGAGAAGGAGAAAAAGAGGTCCTACTAAAGAAATGTATTGTTCAGCTTACTAGTAAGGAAGATAAAGAACTTGATATAAGGTATGGGCCACAGTAATTGCAGCTCTAGGAATATCACCTACAGAGGTAAGAGCTTTCATACATATTAATAGACTTACTGTGATCTTTTGTTTGAAATTGGACAATATATGGAACATTTTCTATAGAAATTTGAAAAGGAAAAAAAGGCTGTAGTCCATAGAACTCTTATGTAGTGCAGACTTTTAATAAAGAAACAACAGCAAAAAAGATTGTGCAATTTTAAACTGATGTGGACAAAAAAAAGCATCGAAAGACTGTTTAAAAACTGCATGTAGGGATGTTTTAGATATTATAAAAATATATGATGATAGACGTTTATGGACTGGGGTGTGGGATTGTGAGGTGATCTTGAAAATGGAAAATGAAAAGACTGTGCATATTCCAAGTGTAATAAATGTGGAAGGCAATAGAGGTTTTATAAAATATAGGTGACAATCAAAAATGCGTTTTTTCTGTGGAAAGTATGATCATTTAATAAGTAATTGTGATAAGAGAAAATGTTTTATTTATGGAAAGATTGGACATGAAACAAAGAAATGTGATTCGATATGTAAAAAAATGTAGGAAATGGGACATGACTGAGTAAATTGTGATACAAGATGAAGAACAAAAACAACCACAAGAAGGTATATATGAAAACAAAATATTACACAAGAAGAAAATGAAACAAATGTATAAGGAAAATGAAAATAATGAAGGTGAAGAATTAGTATTGGATACAAATGAAGAAGAAGATATAAATTGGAAAATAGTGAGAGGAAAAATAATTCTATAGGGAGAAGGGTAAATGAAAAATAAAATTTAAAAGTGTGATTGTAAAAGAAAGTAAAACAAGATAAAGGATAAGATGGAAATTTTCATAGAATTAAAAGTCTGAAAGCTCTGTCAATAAATGTTAATAGTATCAAAAATATTAAAAGAAGATTAGGTTTTTGAAATGTTGTCTGTTAATTGCCATGCATGTAATTGTTTTAGAAGATACAAAAATACTAACAGAAGAAGAAAGGATACAGATGGAAAAGTTATGGGGCAAAAGTAAGGTTAGGTAAAGGAGTTAAAAGATTGCATGAGAAAGATTTAGATGGCAGAGATAGAAAGGAAATTGATCAATTATGAAAAAATGCAGAAATGAGAATATTTTTCGAAAACTGGACTGACTGGTGGATATGTTTTAATAAAAATATAAAAAAATGCTTCTTAAAATGTCAAGCGATGAGAAAAAGGAAAGAAAAACAAAAGTATACCTTATTAAGTCAGATATTATTTTAAGAAGCATTAAGAAATAATAAAAACTATTATGAAAAAGAAAAATAAATATATGCAATGAACCAAGAGAGGATTAAGAATATGTTATATAAACAAATATATTTTCTACAAGGAAAGAAGAAGTGGCTCCATATTTGAGAAAGATAGTGAGAAAAATGAGAGAGTAATAAGGGAATTGGAAAATAATAAAGAAGAAACAGTGAATACTTAAGAAAAGATATTTGATGTAATTAAACTGTATATAACAATACAGTTGGGAAGAGAGAGATAAAACAGAAACAAAGATGGAAAGTAAATTAGGTAAAGAAGAGAATGAGATTATGGGAAAAAAAACATAAATATAGGAGAATATGATGACATTTTAAAAGATCTGTATATAGAGAAAGTTACAGGAATAGATGGAATTGAATATTATATGTATTATAGTATGAAAAAGTGTCAAAAAATATATTTTGTTGAAGTATTGAATGAATGGTTACAAAAAAGGATAACTGAAAAAGAAGTATGTACAAGGGCCATGAAATTTATATGGATAAGGGAAAAAAAAGATATTAGAAATTGGAGATCAGTATTATTAAATAATCTAGATTACAAAATATTTATGAGAATAATAGGGAGAAGATTAGGTTGGTGTTATGTAAACATATATTCAATATCTTATAAATTAAAGGGCTGTTGTCTTAACATGAACCCATTTATCATTCAGGGGTATACATAATTGTTTTCATACTATTTTATGTATTTGTGTTTTTGTTTAAGCAATAGGTTATACACACATAACTTTAAGTGTTTTATTATTTTATTAAATTGATTGGCTCATTGGATGTCACATGATTAGTTTGGGATGTATTTAAATGGCTTGTGCTTTAATAATGGCAGTCCTGAAGAAGTCCCACTCGGGGATGAAAGCACTTAACTGTCTGTAATAAATCAGTGGAGTTTTATCTGGACTTTTGCTGTTTTTTTCTTATTTCTGTTGTGGTTATTAATGAAATGATTAGAAAAATGAAAATGGCAAAGCATGAGATAAAAAGAGTATATACTCCAATTATTCTTACATATGCAGATGGTATAATTTTAATTTCTAAGAACAAGAAATGGATGGAACAAGGAATTAGAAAACTAAATCTGTATTTAAATATGCTTGGTTTAAGCATTAATAAAGACAAAAGTAAAGGACATTTATTTTGGGGGGGTGAATTGGAAGGTATACACTTTAATGATGAAGAGATAGATATTTTGGAAATATATTTGGGATAAACACTAAAAGAGAAATACGGTGAAAGAGACTTATGCAAACGTTGAAAGAAATATGTAAATTCTGTAGATCATATAGATTGTCCTATAAGAAAAAGTATACTTAATAAATTCTATTCTTTTAGGTAAAATAGCATATTTGGGAACTGTACATACAGTATGATGCCATCCAAGTATGAAAAATAATTGCTACTGATTATATTTTCATTTATTTGAGGATCAAAGTCGAATCCTGTAAGAAGAGGAATATTTATGTTAAGAAAGAAGAAGGGAGACTAGGATTAATTAATCTATAGTTTATGCTGCCTCTTTGAATCTATATAAAATGTTAATAGGATTAAAAAGAGAAGACAGAAATATAGTAAATGATATAATGACATTCAGATATAAAAATATTTAGGAAAAATTAAGGGATGGGGAAGGATGGAAGAGTAATATAAATGAAGATATTAAAGAATATCAAAACAAAATATTACTATGGAAATTGAAAATGTCGAAAAAAATGGAAAAGAGTGGCATTTAAATATAATGAATGAACATTATTATATTTATTCTTTGAAATATTTATAAAATGAAAGAAAGAATTGCAATTAAAACAAAGTTTAGCTGGAGTAAAAACACATGAATGTAAAGATTTTATGTGGAGATTAACAATGGGCAAATTGCATGTTAAGGCAAATATACCATATAAAAGGATACAAGAGATGATATGTAAGTATTGTGGGGAAATCAAAACAACATATCATTCTTTTAAAATGTGTAAGTGTAAAGAAATTGTGGTATAAATTGTGTGAAATTAACACATTGGATGATTTCAAAACTGTAAATGATGTAAATATGAATATGATACAATATTGCTATTACAATAAATACAGGAAAAAAGAGGTAAAGGAAATTGATAGAAAGTTGTTTTATAGTTTTTGAGTGATTTTGAATGAAAGACTTAATGAAATAAAATACAACTGAAAATGGGTATTGTCTGACATCTTAAAGAAGATATGCTTGTAGTTGTGGAAAAAAGGGAGGGAGGAATAACTGAATATATGGCATATATTAATTTGTAATATAAGTTGCAATTAATTGTAAGTGATGCATTTATTTATTTATTTAGCATTTGTTAAATAATGTATATAATGTAAACAGTGTAGGTAAGTTGTTATACTTAATTAATAAAGAAACCCTATTCTTCGGAACTACTGGATGGCACCAGATGGCTCCTACAGCAGCAAAGAAGAGGCCTAAGGGACACAGCAGCATGAAGGAAGAGAGAAAAAAGCTAAGGAGAATTTGGAAGTGGAAAGTGAGAATTTGAAATAAAATCTGTTCAATGTGTAGATTCATAGTTTAAATAAAGATTCCTGTGTGGTGGATGTTACAAATGAGGAGCGTTTAGCTGTCTCCATGGAGAAGGAAGTAAGTCTGTTGAAGTGGTGCAGCTAAAAGAACTGGTATCAGGAGGAATTGCAGATGATATTATGTTAAAAATAATGGAGCAGAATGATCCAAGTGACAACTCTGTTAGACTGCTTTTTCAGAAGTGCTGAGAAGGGTAATGTGGAAATTGAATTAGGTAATGTGGCAGTAGAGAGTGTGGCAGTTAAAAATATGCAGCAGTGGCAGAAAGCAAAAGAATAAAGCCGCAACAAACTGAGGAGTCTGATTTTGAGGCAGCAGATAATGCAGTAACTAAAACTTATGCAGCAGTGACAGCAGGCAAAAAAGGAGAGCAGCAATGAACTCTAAGTAAAACTTTTTTTAATAAAAAAATAATACAAGAGAAAACCAACTGTGAGAATTAGAACAAAAATGGCACTGTAATAGATTTATTATGTATGGGATAATTTGGTAACTGTTTTGGGTTTTTGTGACTTAGCATTTGAAACTGATGAAATTCCAGGAACTGTGTAACAAAAAGAACATTTTTCCACAAAACAATTATATGTTTTCTGGTAGTAACTTAAATGTTAAAAAGTCACTTTACAGTTTAGAAATGATGAACTGATAGAAGATGATGTCAAAAATGCATGCACAATATAAAACAATTCCCAAACCATTATGCTGGCTGTTCTTAACAAAAGGTCAGTCATTGCAGTTAACAGAAGAAATTAAAACTAACTTCTTACTATCAGTTAATTACACCTCTAACACACAGTACCGGAAAATATTTAACTGGAAATACTTACATAGAGCATTTTTAACACCATATAGAATTAAAAAGATCAGTACTACTACAAATGTTTTTTGCTGGAGGTGTGAAAAGTCAAATAAAGCAGACTGGATTCATATTTTTATGAATGTAATAAAATTAAATCATATTGGAATGGAATCAATCATTTTTTACAAGCTTTATTTAATGAATCCTTTACCTTAACTAAAGCACTGATTATACTAAATGTAAATAAAGGTCCCTACCTGAATAAGACAAATATGTATTTGCTATGGACAATACTTGCTATGTCTAGGAAATGTGTAACAAGAAGGTGGAATTCAAATACACCCCCGACCTTGGAAGAATTCTACATTTTACTGAAGACAACTGCATTGATGGAAATAAAAATTAAAGAACTATGAATCTATCCCAGGCCATTGGTAAATAATCGTTGGAAGAAAGTTATATATTTGTTGGACACTCTGCAATAATCAATATTGTATCTCTGATAACTGATCTGTTAATTCTATATTTAATAACATACAGTATATATAATTGAAAGTCAGGCTGTTGTAAATATTGTATATAGTTGTTTAAAATGATATTTAAAAATATTATGTAAATGTTATTTTAATTGAAAATAAAAAAATGTTTGAGCAAAAAAAATGCATGCACAGAATGTGTTCATAGGTTCATAGGTTGGTACAAGCCTATCGACCCTAGGGCCTATGCAAGCCTAGCCATAACAATTCCCTGGATATTTCTTCCCACAATATTTACTTCTCTGGGCTCTTGTCTAGCAGGGTGACTGACATGATCCCCTGGGTGAATTTCCTATCTCCCATCCAATCATCGAGGTTCCTTTTGAAGAGGGCCAATGAGGTGCTCTGCTTAACATGTATGGGCAGTCTATTCCAGAGTATGGGTGTCTCTGTGTCAGGAACCTATCCCTCCAGCATGTTTAGTTCATTGTGATGACAAGGTTTAGATCCCTGGAGCGTGTGGCTCTGAGGGATTGGGATTTCTTTAAGTGGAGCATGTCCAACAGCTCAGGGTTTGACATGGCCTTGTATGTTAAGCAGAGATCACCTCTGAGTAGACGATATGCCACATAGTATAGCTGGAGTTTTTTTAGACGATCAGCATATGGCATCTGCTTTAGGCCTGTTTTTCTTTTAGTGAGGTATTTCTTTGGCCTTTCCAGCTGTTGCAGATGTCTTGTGAGGTACATACCAAATGGGGCATTATACTCTATAATGGGTCTAATGAGGGATGAGTACAGTGGGACAATGACCTCCTTTTTTCTGGATGAAAAGCCCTTAGTGATGAGGTGTGCCACATAGAAGGATTTCCTGACTGTTGTGGCGATGTGGTTATAGAAAGTGAGACCACTGTCCACCTGTGTCCCTAAGTCTCTCATCACACTTTCAATGTTTAGCGTCCTGCCACCTATGTGGTAATTCATGGGTACATGTTTTTTTCCAAAGGGGATAACTATACATTTCTTGGCATTACGCTTGAGCCCATGGCTCGGGCACCAGGCATCTGTTTCTGTAAGGCCCTTTTGTTGAATATTCACATCATTTGGGGATTCAATAATTGCTCCCAGTTTGCAATCATCTGCAAACTTTGTTAGCCAGAGTCCCTTAGCGTTGGCCTGTACTTCAGAGAAGTAGATGCCAAACAAGAGTGGTCCCAGGACTGAACCCTGAGGTATTCCACTTGTCACTTGTCTTGAGCTGGATTTGGAGTCAGCTATGTTTACAGTCTGGGTTCTGTCAGTAAGCCAGTTGGCAACCCATCAAGTGACGTAGGGATTTATGCCCAGCTTAGTAAGTTTATCTATGATTCCAGAGTGGGGGATGGTGTTGAAGGCCTTGGCAAGGTCCAAATAGGCTGTGTGGACCACCTTACCCTCGTCCACAGCTCTAGAGACTGATTTGAAGAAGTCAATCAGATTCAGGAGACAAGATCGGCCCTTCACAAACCCAAACTGGGGGGGTCCAGTGTTTCAAGGTTGCCAATGTCTTTGTTTATAAGTTCCATGATAATGCATTCCATGCCCTTGGAGATCAGGCTTATCAGACTGATGGGACAGTAGTTCCCGGGATCCAAGGCGGATCCTCCCTTGTGGAGTGGGATAACTGTAGCTGTGCGCCACTCAGTGGGCACGAAGCCTGAGGTGAGGCTATGATTAAACATGACACTTAGGTGAGGTGCCAGTTCATTTTGTAGTTCATGTAGTACACAGCCTGGGATGTCATCTGGTCCCATGGATGCTGTAGTCTTAGCTTTGGAGAGTGCAGTTTCTACCTGTGTGGCCGTGATTATCGGAATTTGGCAATCTTTTGGTATTGAGATGGGCCCTTTAGGGGGTGAGGGGGGTGAAGTTGGCACTAAATCGATCTGCCAGGATATTGGCAATATCCTTGGGATCAGTATATTTAATGCCATTCTGTTGTAGCTCAGAGCAGATCTGAGTATTGCCATTTAGATTCTTGACATAACTATAGAATGCCTTGTGGTTGTCTTTGGAATCTTTGGCAATTTTATTTTCGTAACTAGCTTTTGAGGATTTTATGAGGGGATCTCAGCTTCTTACTGAGGCTGATGAGGGAGTTTTTTGCATCCTGGGAGTTTCCTCTTTTCTGCAACAGTTTCTTCCTTCTGTTGTATAATTTGTTTACAGCAGGGGACCACCAGATTGGCTTCCTTTTTTTGGATGAGAGCATCTTGGTTCTATTTGGGATGGCACGATTCATGCATGAGTGGATGTGTTCGTACAGTGCCTTAGTGTAGGATTCTGCAGTCGAACTTCCAGATCCCATCTGCATGGGTGTTGTGAAGTTTGTCACTTCTGACTTCAGTAGCATGAAGTTGGCTTTGGAGAAGTTTTTTAAGGGGGGTTTCCTTACTGGGGGGTGGGGGTGGGATGTGGATGTCAAAGATGATTTGCTTATGGTCAGACCTGACCAATGATGGGGTGACCACTGGTGTGGAGCATCTATCTCCCATGTTGGTAATGACCAGGTCTAGGATATTGGCTCCCCTGGTGGGACAATGGATTAGTTGATCCAGGGCATTGGAATTTATGAATTCCAAGAACCGTTGGGAAAAGGAGTTGGTACCTGAGTAGTTTTCCCAATTAATGGCAGGGTAGTTGAAATTACCCAGTATTAGGGTGTTTGGTTGTATCTTAATATTTTCCAGTATGTTTAGAAAGGTGTAGTGAGAATCTTGGGGCATGATGGGGGATTTGGATTGCAGTCTTACCTAGTGTTAGTTGCACCTGGAGATTTTCAGATGCATTGTGTTGGGCAACTAGCCTGGAGGTGTGAATATCTTTGATGAATATGGACACTCCTCCACCTTTAGTGTTTTGGTCTTGGTTTTGTGGCCGAAAAGTGTGGTAAGAATTGTGGCCTGGTATTGCAGGGGTGCTCTCTGGAGCCTTGAACCAGGTCTCAGTTACTGCACAGTTGATAATATTGTGAAAGTAAGAGATGAGAGAAACTTATGGAATGGAGGTTGGAGGCTGGAAGCTGTTTTGAAATGTTAAAAAAATGGTGAAACACTTGCTAAGTGTTATTTTTGTGGCTGGTCATAGATGGATATTAAGATATGCTGGCCAGCCTAAATTCTGGGGACATTTCTTATTTAATTAATGACTATGGCAAGGTACAGTATAACCAGTGTGAGGAGAATGAAGATACAGCAAGAAAGTGTGTGCCTTTATTTAGTTTGTATAAAAAGGGACATTTTTGGATTGATTGTCAAGGGCAAACAATAAATAATGAAAAAGAAGGGAACAGGGAAGAAAATATACAAGAGGAAGGACAACAAGAGGCTGGAGGAGTGGGTGAACTAGGTGAAGAACAAACTGTAGAAAAAAGAAAAAAATATGAAGAGGAAAGAGAGTGCATATTGGAAGAAAAGTTAGGAAAATGATTTAACCAATACTTGTTCAGAAGTTCTAGGCAGTGAAAAATCTGATTCTGAGGATCAATGATTATTTGTACATAAACACAGAAAATGTTTCAATTGAGGTAAGAGTAAAAATAAGAAAACAAAATATTTAAAATATGTCCCCTAAAGTTAAAAAGTAAAGTAACAACTTTAGAGCACTTTCAGTAAATGTCAACAGTATTATTAACACTGTATGAAGGATAGGGATACTAGAATTCTTTGCTAAATGTGATGTGGATGTTATTTTTTCTGTTAGAGGATTAAGCTTCCTGACAAGTGAAGAAAGACTGCAAAGAGAAAACATTGTGGGATGGAAATATAATATGGAACTTTAAGAAGTGTTTTAAGAAGTGAACATTGTTCTGGAGTAGCTGTGTAAAAAAACAGTGAAAATACTAGATGTAACTTTATTAAGAATGGGAAGATTAACTGTTGTGGAAGTGAGGAGGGGGAACATGTTTATAGAATTATTGCACTATATGCATATATAACTAGCAAGGAAAGAAAGAAAAACTTTTTCATAAAATATTAGACTGTGGTTGTTAATATGAAAATTATAATTGCAGGGGACTTTATTTGTGATTTAAGGGGAAATGTAAAAAGAAAGGGAAAGATATAAAAAAATACAATAAGTGATACAAAGTGGTAAGATAACTGTACAGAACAAAAGTCAATGGACTTATAAAAGAGGAGACACTTGGATCTGAAATTGATTATTCTGTATTATCAAAAGAATTGGGAGTAGCAGATGGTGATACAGTTGTGATGAGTTTTCCAGACTATTTAGAAATATGAGCAGATGTGATGGAAGAAAGGTAGTATATTAAAATAGGAAAATGAATAAAAAGAATAAATGAGAGATCATGTGATTAAATTGGAAAGTGGAAAGTATTGTAATGTTGGAAAGATCATAGAACCATGAAAGACTTATATAAAAACTGGACTGAATTTAAAAAGAAGTATAAAAAGTATTTTTTTTTCAATGCTAGAATGATGTAAGAAAGAAAGAGAAAGTAAAGTACTGTAAATGTATAGAAACGTATTACAAAATTTAAAGAATAAAACAAGAGAGTATTATGACATGGAAAAAGAATTATATAAAATAAACTGAGAAAAAATAACGCATTACTGCTTAGGCAGAAATATTTACAAGAGAGAAGGGAGGAGTTATCTGCAGATTTGGGTACAATAGTAAAGGAGGACATTAATATAATGAAAAAAATGTAAAATATAAAGAAGAGGTAAAAAGAACATGAGCAAATTACGACTAGTGTAATACAGCATATGGAAAATGTATGAGAGTAAAGTGAATGAAAATAAGAGAGAATGAAAAGTAAAAAGAAAAAAAAAATCCAGAATGAGTTAAGGAAGAATTTGAAAAATAAATTACTGTAAGTAGAGTTGATGAAATACTTAAGAAAGTAAATCCTGATTTAGTATCAGGTCCAGATTATAAATCATATAGAGATTGGCAAAGAGAGTTTTATGTAAACGTACTGATGCATGGTTGAAGGAAGTGTTTGTTTATGAAGTGTTATGTAGTAAGATATTAAAATTTGTATGAAAGAAAGATGAGAAGAATGAAATAAAAAATGGAGACTCATCACACTAAATAAAAAACATTACATTTTTTTCTGAGAATAATACAGAGGAGAATGGAAGAAAGTATGTATGGTATGAAAGGAAAGGGATGTCAAGTATTGTTAGTTGTGAGAGAATTTGTTGATGATATTAGTAAAAGGGATGTTGTGAAAACTAGGTAATATTAGCAAGGCATTTGATACACGATGACATGATGCTTTGTGGGATGTTATGGAGAGAATTAGTAGAGTGTGTATGTCAGCTTATCAAAATAATAGCTTATAAAATGAAAGATGCTAGAAACGTAATGTAAAAGGAAGCAATTCCAGTAGTTTTGACATACACAGAAGATATAGTTGTAGTTGTTAAGAATAAAATATGGATGAGGGAAGTATTGGTTTGAATGGATGTTTATAGAAAATGGGAGTAACCTTAACTAAAGATAAAAGTAAGAGTTTGGGTGATGTGATGAAATTGGGGTGGGTATGTTTTAATGAATGAGGTGTCTATGCTAGGATAAAATCTGGGGAAAATGATGTAGCTATGATGTAAGGGGAGGGTTTGATAAAAGAAATGAAAGAAATATGTCTTTTGTGGAGGACATATAGATTATCATTCAAGAAAAAAGTTTACTTGGTGAATTATAAAATTAGCAGGAAAAATAGCATACATGTCAAATGTTTATATGATCCCACAAAATAAGAAAAGGAATTTGTTCATAAGAGGTTCAAGATTTAACCCAATGAAAATAGGAGTGTTGTATATGAGTGAAGATGAAGGAGGATTGGGGTTACTAAATACAGTTATTTATTCTGCTTCTGTAAATGTGTATAGAGTATTAAAGTGTGAAAAGGAAGAGAATGAGAAATTATTAGTGAGAATTTTTAAATATAAGCACAAAAAAGTTCTAGAAGATGATGAGAATAAGAGGAAAGAATATGTATATGAAGACATTAAAAATTATCAAGAAAACATACTAACATGGAAAATAAAAAATGATGATATAGAGAAATATAGAAGGAAGTACTATAATAATGTGATGAAAAAAAATTGCTATGTATGTATATCCATGAGGAAAAGTGTGTTTATTCTGTGAGGGGGAAAAGATAACGCAGCTTGTTTTTTTTTTTTTTTTTTTGAAATGCAAAAAAGTGGTGAAACTCCAGAAAAAGATGTGTGAAGAATAATTTTTGAGGATATTAATGATATAAATAATACAAATATGAATATGATTATGCATGGACATTATAAGAACAAGAAGAAAGAATATGTGAGAAAGGTAGACAAGAATTTATTTATGTAATATGGGTTATTTGGAATGAAGGACTGAATGAAATTTAGTTTAACAGAAAATAGATTTTGGCAGATATCTTTCAAAAATTTAGATTATGGTTGTGGAAGAAGGAGTGGGCTCAATTATGAAAGAATAACAATGTGGATGTTATAAGAAAAAAATATAAATAGTAATGAAATAGAAATATATATATATATATATATGTGTGTGTGTGTGTGTGTGTGTGTGCCAGTAAATTTGTACATTTTGCAAATGTAAATTATGTGTTTTTTTATGTTGTATAAAACAAAGGATGCACACTGTTTTGGATATGTAATGTTGGATCTTTAACAACCACCTGAGCTACCACCAACTCAAGCAGATGAGACCTCTGTTTTCTATCTTCCAAAGGATTTCACACACTGGAAAGCAGCAGTCCCCTAATGCTGCACTGCAGTGTTAGAAATCTGAAAATTAATCCAATTACCTGGAGTGGGAAGAGATAGCAACATTATGTTCATTCAGAATCAAAGGCAAATTTGCTACCTGATGGGCACACTTGCATTTGCTGATATGTAATATTGATCTCCTAGCATTCGGCAACCGTTCGCTGAACTAAATTTTAACATTTTGATAGTAAACCATTTGGACAGTTATACAGTTAGTAAGTACTAGAGTTTCTAAGGTAGAGCACACTGTTTTCCTCAACCAAAAATTATTACAAAATAGCAAACGAATTGCCCTTAATTAAAATAACTGTTTTCAATGCTTTGAATGCTTTGAAACCAAAAAGCTAATTGAAACATGCTACAGTTCTTATGTGAGTTAATGTGGAGATCTGAGGAGTTAAAAACTGTATGCATTATACGGAAAGAGGCATTACGTCAGAGGAAGAGAAGAAAGAGGGGGGGGAAGAAATGTTGATTGCCCCTTAGAATACTGGGCAATATAGAGATTGAATAGTTGCTTCTGATCAGGAAAAAAAAAACAGGAATATTTTATTTATTTCAGGCATCGGATGTTGTTGATTAAATATTTGACAATTCTCAACTAAGAGAGATTCAACATAGTGCACGTGTGTGTGTGCCTGTGTGTGTGTATATGTGTGCGTGTGTGTGTGTGTGTGTGTGTGTGTGTGTGTGTGTGTGTGTGTGTGTGTGTGTGTGTGTGTGTGTGTGTCTATACTTGTATGAACAGTAAGGCATTGTGTTGGGGTGGATAGACTTTATTTTTTACTTGCATGGTCTGAGAAAAGAAAAGAGGGGGGATCTTTGTAAAGTACTGCTCCTAAAAGTTTGCAGAAGGTAATCCACACCTTTACAGAAATCAGTAAAAGGGGCGGGTATAATAGGAGAAGCAGTACTGCTACTAAACAGTGTGCTGCCCCATTCTTTGTTTTTAAACACCTTTATTAAATTAACACTTATGACATAGGCACATTTAGATTTATATAAGTAATCAAACTGTATTAACGAGTTAAAATTAGCAAACATTATGCTTCACATATATTACTATATATCATACAACCTAAGCAACATTACATAAATTAATCAATTCATGCTCCTTTTTTTAACAAGAAGCATCTTTATTAAACCATCATGGCATAAACAATCACGCATTTATATAAGTGAAAACAAACTACACCAACACAATCCTAGTTGCAAACATTTTACATCAAGCTTTTTGCTGTGTTCTTCATCACAAAGCATACTGACACACTCCCAGTCGCAAACATTATACATCAGTTATAATCTACCCAGTCATTTGCAGTCAAACATTACATAGCTCGTTTAATTCCTGCCTTCTTTTAAACTTCATTCCTCCCCTGTATGTATTGTTCCCACAATTCACATTTTTACTTACGTAGTTTGCTCCTACTTTTTTCTAAATATCTCAGTTCCAATTGTTTGTGCTGTCCCATTCTTTGATATTCTTACAGTATATTCAGTGAACATTGGCCAAGGAAACGGGCAGAGTCAGACTGTTATTCATGTTGATGCTTTTGGAATCAGGGCCTGATTCCTTCATATAATACTGTTCTACAGTCCACTACTCTTAAAGATTACTGTTGTTGTGGTGTAAGTAGCCTGAAATGGCACTGATGAAAAAAGTACAGTATTTTGGGTGTGAAAGGCACATTTGAAAACAATATTAGATTATTAAAAGAAAATACTTCAGGACTGTGTATTAATGCTTATTTGGATTTTAGCCACATTCTTTCTTTACTCTGATAGTGCCTTGGCTATATTTTTGCCAGAAAATATCTTTATATATCATCTCATCATTTTTGTATGCATAGCGTCATCTGGCAGTTCTTAACTGTGTCCAGGGCATCTATTTAGAAAGCCATACTATCCCTGCACTCTTTCAAGTGAAGTTCATAGTCATAAATCACAGAATAACAAATGATAAACTATACACAGATCCTATTTGTTGATACACATTGCTCAAATTAAAAATGTCAGGGAGCAGCATGTTTTAAGACTGACTCACTCCATAAGTGGACATCCACTTAAATTTACAACTGTTTGCCTTTCTAGAAACAGTTGTCTTTGTGATCATGTCACAGCATTAAATAAATGTTCCCTGCTAGTTTTCTGCAATGTAAGAAGTTCTCTGTTTGGTGATAATTGTCGCTGCATTGTATTGATCTCTCATCATTAGATTAAAACAGTATGCATATTTTTTTGAAAGATTATCTGCAATGTCCTGAAGTGTTTGCATGTCTGCTTCACATATAGCTACTGTCATGAAACAAGATAAAATGGGGTCAAGTAAGATGAGAAATACTAGCTACGTACATGAAGAACCTATTTTGTTTCTGTTTTCATAAGAGATGTTACTTTTCTTTGCCATGGATGGTACAAAAATTGTTTCCTCTTGCTCCAAGTTCACATAATTTTTAATTCAGATAGTCACATTAAGCATTAAGCCAACTACCATTTTATTCATACCGTCAGCAATGTTCTCTGTAACAGATCCCCCTCAAAGGCCATTGAATTTTAAACACTAAGGCATTTAGAAATCCCAAATGAGCAACATACCCAGGAGCTCTCAGACTACTTTCTGATTGATAGGAAAAACAAATCAATGCCATGGAGGTGGTGACATCAGTTAAGAGGGGTACAGTGCTAGAAACTCATGGGCTAAACAATTAAATTGGTAAATGTGAGATGTGCATGTCTGTTTAATAATTAATGGAAATAAATTACAACTGGAGACATGTAGGGGGCTTGGATCCTACCTAGTCAGCACTAGGGCAGCAATTTTTGAAAGACAAGAGCTTTTTCTGATCCCAGTGGTGATGGTACACTTAGCAGGATGTATCAGTAAACATTCATCTGTAGAACTCAGGAAAAAATAAAATGCATTCCCTGCAATCCTAGTAAAAAAGAAACTGCTCATCACCAGGTTTACTCCTCTCTACTATACGCTGATACAGAGAAAAGCATTTGTAGCATTAAATAATTTGACATTATAAAGTACTAAAAGGTAGTCAATGGGTCTTGGTAGACAGAGAGAGAAATGTCTAAATAGATAAGTAGCTGTTTCACTTCACCTTTCTTAGGGGATACTTGCTTCCCTTTCATTGACAGGAAACATTGTAACTGCACTACCTGTCTCCTTTTCAGAGATATGAAAAAGGTGCTTCCGTCTGTAAGCAGCACAGCTGTACAGTTAGTGTGCTCAAGCAGAATGACTGCTGACTATCCATCCAGATGACCCACTTTTTTTTGGAAGCACAAGAACCCCTAAGTGAAATTGATTGATAGCAGCAATTATGCATTAGCTACAAAGCTAATCATACACAGGTGCTGGCAGACCTGTTAATTTACCCCCCTCCTTGCATCTCACAACATGGAAGTCTGCACCCGATTCCTATCCCACTACTTATATATACCAACTCCTAGAATGCTATTCCTCAGGGGAAAATATAAATCTTTGGAATAATGCAGACTGTATCTTTAAATACAAATCCCAGTATTTTCACATTACTGATCACATATGACAGTGCCAGTCTCTAGTGTGCTGCATATAAGACTGGCACTCTTTAATATATTACAAGTGTAGTCAACTCTAGTTTGAGAACTGCCATTCTAGGCAATAGCTTGTTGAACCACAGAACATTAGCCAAAAAATTTGATTATATCTGAAAGTCTAAATACTGCGTGAGGGATGAGATCAAGAAGAAGTTTGGAATGCAGGCTGGAGACTGCTTTCTCTACCCAGGACTGACAAAAAGAGTATAGTCAAATAGAAAGGGATAGGGAAGTGCTAATTGAAAAACAGTTCTAAAACAGAAGCTGCTGCCAAAATATGGATAATTAATAGGGCATATAACATACTGCATGACAACTATTAGAATCAATCAGAAGAAGTTAGATTGGAGAGTGGGACTGAAAAGGCACATTACAATGGAATAGTAGGAGGACGTCTGTATAGCTCCCAACAATATTCAGATGGTTTACGATTTTTGCATGGAAGTGTTTACATGGGTATTTTATACCCCATGCAAACTTCAGAGAATTTTTCCTCAGGTAGGTAGCAAACACTGGAGGTGTGATTGGAAAGAAAGATGGAATGGGGAACACAATCTTTGTGACTGTAATTAGCTAGAAGATTAAAAACATTCCCTATTGAGTACTTTCTTAGAAATATTGGTAGGGCAAACAATTGAAATTAAAGAAATGATTTTTTTTTGAGGTGGGATATAGTATCTGAATTGTCTAAATGAAGAAAGCCTTTACTAAGTGTAATGCTCTTGCTTCCAAATAAGCAATTGCTAGGAAGTGGAAATCAAAATCTAAACCAACCATAAATGAACTACTGAATGATGTAAAAGGGATAAATAGACTGAAAATGGGATATTTAGAAAGGGAAGGAGCAAATTACATAGAAATAAACATACAGAATAATACTCAGGAGGAGGAAGAGGAGTGAAATTTAAGGAAAGGTTGAAACTGAGCTATGTATGTAATGGAGTGAATGAAAATTGTTGAAAAGAAAACATGTATACTGCATGAAGATAATAGAATTGTTTTGGCTTGTTTTTTTCTATTACTATATGTGTACTCGTTCATTAGAAAATGTCATGCTTAATAAAGATGTTATTTCACACAGAGCTAACCGGAGGAAGGGCACTGAGCAAAACTCTGATCTGTGATATATAACATTAAACATCCTGTTTTTTGCTTATTTTTACTAGTTATGGCTTACTATAGATATTTATAGCACTTTTATTGTCTGCTGTATACTTTTTACTGTATTTAATAGCTATTAACTAGTTTGCATGGTTACACTAAAACTGTCTGCCTGACAGGGCCTGATAAATAAGGTTTTTACTGTCACACTATAAATCTTTTCTAGCTAGTTTCACTGTGTGTGGGGTATTAACTGGAAATTTTCTCCATTTGTTAAACATGTTTGTGTTTATTTGTTCTGATTTCCTGCCAAGGAGTGTATCATATAACTGATTTGTTTGCAGTTAAAAGTATTCTCTAAACTCTCTTGCTCCTTTATCTGTTTAAAACATTCATTTAAAGGCTCACTGCTGTTTTTCTGATGTGATAAACATTTCTGTAGTGTTTGTCTGCATAAGTAGTGTAGGTAGTAGCTATAGCATTGACTATATTCAGGCTTGCGTTCTGGGCCTAGTTGTTTGTTTGCAGAGGCTGTGTGTCTAAGCACATGTTCCAGGCCATCTTAGTTTAGCAAAAACCATTTTGCATTTCAGTGAGAGTGCAGTGTTTATGGTCATTGGCTGATTAGGATTACCTGGACTACGGCTTGGAGTAAGCACCTCATTGGCTCATTCAAGGTTTTTTTTAAAGTTGTTTCAGGCTTTAACTTTCTGTTACCTAAGAAGTTACCTTGTGAGTGTTTCTGTCATTTCACACAGAGCTGATCGGAGGAAGGGCACTGACCAAAACTCTGATCTGTGATATATAACATTAAGTATCCTGTTTATTGTGTATTTTTACTAGTTATGGCTTATTATAGATATTTATTGCACTTTTATTGTCTGCTGCATACCTTTTAATGTATTTTATAGCTATAAACTAATCTGCATTGTTGTACTAAAGTTGTCTGCCTCACAGGGCCTGATGAATAAGGTTTTTACACTCATACTGTTTGTAAATGTTTTCTAGCTAGATTCACTGTGTGTGAGGTATTAACTGGAAATTTTCTCCATTTATTAAACATCTGTTTATGTTTGTTTGTTCTGATTTCCTGCCAAGGAGTGCATCATATAACTGATTTGTTTGCAATTAAAAGCATTCTCTAGAGTCTCCTTACTCCTTTATCTTTTTAAAACTTTCATTTAAAGGCTAAAAACAGAGGTGGCTAACTTCACAGCACCCATGCAAGTGGAGATCAGTTGCATGACTGCCGAATCATTAACCAATGCACTGTACGACCACATACACAAATGCATGGATCTTGCCACACCCAATAAAACTAAGACATTCTCCTCCAAAAAAAAGGAAGCCGATCTGGTGGTCTTCTGCCATAAACAAACTCAACACAGAAGGAGAAAACTGATACGGCATAAGGTGAAGTCCCAAAACTGGAAAAACTCCCTTATCAGCCTCAACAAAAAGTTGAGATCCTTCATCAAGTCCTCTAAAGCTAGCTATGAAAATAGAATTGCAACAGATAGTCAAGACAACCACAAGGCCTTCTATAGTTATGTAAAGAATCTCCACGGCAATACCCAGATTTGCTCTGAGCTACTGCGCAATGCTACTTCCTATACTGAGCGAACAGATATTGCCAATATACTGGCCAACAGATTCAGTGCCAACTTTACCCCTGTCTCCCCCCCAAGGGACCAGTCACAATACCAGTAGATTGCCAGGCACCCAGTATTGCTGCTGCACAGGTTAAAACAGCCCTGTCCAAGGCCAAGAATACAGCTTCTGTAGGACCTGTCAATATCCTGGCTGTGTTCTACATGAACTACAGAGTGAACTGGCACCTCACCTGTGTGCCTTGTTCAATCACAGCCTCACCTCAGGCTTTGTCCCTACTGAATGGTGCACTGCTACAGTCATCCCTCTCCACAAAGGAGGAGTGACTACAAACCCTGGGAACTATCGCCCCATTAGCCTGACGAGTCTGATATGCAAAGCTATGGAACGCATCATCATGGACCTAATAAACAAGAATACAGGGAATCTCCAAACTCAGGATCGCACACAGTTTGGTTTTGTGAAGGGTAGAGCATGCCTGCTCAACTTGGTCAACTTCTTTGAGTCAGTCATCAGATCTGTGGATGAAGGCATGGTGGTTCATACAGCCTACCTCGATCTGGCCAAGGCCTTTGATACCATTCCCCACTCAGGAATCATAGAAAAACTCACTAAGCTAGGCATCAACCCCTATATCAGTAGGTGGGTTGCAAACTGGCTCAGACGTAGAACCCACAGTGTGAAAGTAGCTGATTCCAAGTCAGACTGATGACCAGTCACGAGTGGAGTCTCACAGGGTTTGGTCCTGGGTCCTTGCCTGTTTGGTATCTATTTCTCTGAAGTACAGGCCAACACAAAGGGACTCTGGCTGACAAAGTTCGCAGATGACTGTAAGCTGGGAGCTATTATTAACTCCCCAAGTGATGTTGACATCCTACAGAAAGGCCTCAGTGATACCAACGACTGGTGTTAGAACCATGTCCTTAAGCTCAATGCCAAAAAAAATGTGTCGTCATCCCCTTTGGGAAAAACCCAGTTTCCATGAATTACCACATTAATGGTAGTCCACTGAACACAGAAGGCATTATAAGAGATCTGGGAACACAGGTTGACAGCAACCTCTCTTTTGACCACCACATTACCACTGTGGTCAGAAAGTCTTTCTATGTGGCACATCTCATTATGAAGGGTTTTACATCCAGGAAGTAAGAGGTCATTGTGTCCCTCTACTCTTCCCTCATTAGGCCAATCATTGAGTACAGTGCCCCATTTCACATGTACTTCACTAAACACCTGCAACAACTGGACAGGCCACAAAAGTACCTCACAAAGAGGATCCTAGGCCTTAAACATTTGTCCTATATGGACAGAGTATAAAAAAATTCCCACTATTCTCTGTCTCATATCGCCTACTTAGAGGCAATCTCTGCTTGACTTACAAAGCCATGTCTGACGTAGCTCTGTTAGAAATGCTACATGTAAAAAAATCCCAACACCTCCGGACCACACACTCCAGACCTCAACCTCATTACCGCAATCAACAGAACATGCTAGAGGGACAGATTCATAACCCAGAGACTGCCCATGCTATGGAATAGACTTCCCATACACGTCAAGCAGAGCACCTCACTGGGCCTCTTCAAGAGAAATCTTGGTGAGTGGATGGGAAATAGAAAATTCACCCTGGGGATCATTCCAGTGGCTTTACTCGACAGAAACACGGGAAATTAACATTGGGTTTCACAATGCCAGGGTAATCCTATGGGCTAGGCTTGTAAAGGCTCCAAGGCCATTAGCCTAGTACACACCTATGAACCTATGAACCTATAAAATAGATTTGTTGTGTCCACAATGTCAAAAATGCTACCTTGGATATTGCTGGGATTCAAGAAAGAAAAAAAATGTCATACGTACAGGTAACCATGTATTTGAATTTGATTATGCTGGGGTGCAAAAGAAGGAGCATTCTCTCTGCATGAGGAAAGTCAGGGGCTTTGTATCTTCCCATTTTCAGTTATGATTCTTTGATCAGTCTTATTCTGCTGGTTTATACTCTGTCAGGAGATAATGAGGGGATATAAATGGATAGCTACATATCTTTCATACCTTCTATGTGAAGTTTTTATCTAGAATGGGAATAGGTGTCTTACATTTTTATTTAGTCTTCTGCACTCTTCAAACATTGATGCCAAATCATTCTTCACATATAAATGTGCATGCTTTCTTTAAAATACTAAACATATAATATTTCAGGTCTTATACTGCAAAGATTTCTTCATACTTTTAATTAAATGAAAGTGATCTTGACAACGAAGTGCCAATTTACCATGTAATTTAAGTAACCCGATCTTTAAAATAATGAACTACAATTACATTTTGCATTAGAGTACTGATAACACTATGAACTTTTTAAACTGTATAACCAGAACACTCCACAAACTAGATTACTAAAGAAATGTACTTATCCTAATGTTTTAATCATTTCAATTACATTGTGCATGTATTCTATGATATGGAAACTCATAAACTTTATTTTACTTATTAACCAAGCAAGTCCATTACAGCCAAGTACCTTATTTCTAGGATGAGTACTACCCAATTAAGTGATTTATGCTGAGGTGCACAGAAGAGAAGCGGAGAAGCAAAAAGTCAAATTCAGAACTATTTAATGAAGATTGGCCACCTTAAGTTTTTGTACGTAACTGGCAAGTATGCAATATTATCTCTTTGGCAGCAACATTTAATAAATCAACCCTTGTTTTGAGCAGTATGGGTATTCTGCATGCTCTTATACCAGCTTAATTTGGGCATAATTAACGTTTCTGTTTCATATGGCTAACCTGTACTAAAGAAGAAATAGCATCTAAAGCAGGTGTAAAGCTGAAAAACCAGAACCAGAAAATACCAGAAACCCAAACAATGCAATCTTTTCTAAAGTTTTTCAGAGAACTTATGTAACTGTAAGCTGCAGCTTTCAGAAAGAGTAACTAATTTGTTGGTCTCATTGGTAGTGGAAAGAGTATAAAATGTTGATAAAATAAATAACTTCACCTGATAAAATTATTATTACAATGTTAATAGGCAAATTTAACAAATGAAACTCACCATTTTACCAAACAGAAATTAAAATGTTCTCTTATTTTCTAGTACTCAGAAGCTACAGCTCACTACCATAGCCATAAGAAAAAAAAATAGATACACCAAAGGATGGAATTCCAGTAATGTTTAGTTCTTCCACAAAGTCTTCCCACCTCCAAATCTGGAAAATATCCCATACGTGTTGTGGCACCTCAGAGTTTTGCACTAGTATGGCATTTAGCCCTATGGGTATCGTAAGGAAAACATCACTGGCAAACTACAAAACTAATGCAGTGTGCCAGCATCAGAAGAGTTTGAAAGAGAACCAAAAAGGCAGCTATATTGTACCAAGTGCATTTTAAGTTCTACTACTATAAACTTTGACTTTCATAACTCACACCTATATTAAGGTATCCACTGTTCTCAGATACTCTTCTTTACTTTAAATGCTCTCAAATGTGGATACCTTGATATGAAGAACAATTCATGTGATACTGAATGTCTTGTACTCTGCCAAGAAGCATGCAAGCCCTTATTTATTATTCTTTCCACAAGGTTATATTCTTGGGCTCTATTACAAAACAAACTGCCAATGCACTAACAATATCAGGATTTAAAAGACTAACCTGCAGACAGTGAATTGACATGTTCAATGACAACATCACTATTGATTAAATGAATTTAGCAAAAGTAAACAAAAGGTAAGTTCACAAAACACTGCTGTTGCAATACATTTAATGCTGAGTTTGCAGAGTGTATGCATGTGGTACTTGTACATTATGAGTAGATGTTATCCAGGGGTTACAAAATAATAATTCTGCATTGAATTCTTTCAGTTGCAGTCTTGCACTCCACTTGCTAGTCTTGTGTTTACTGATGATTTTTATAGTCATAAGGTGACTTGCTGTTTTCTTTTAAAATTGAAGACTTGTCATCATTTATAAATTAAAAAAAATGAAAAGTAGAACAATTAGTTGTCTGTCAGGTAGCTTTTAAAAGTTATTTAAAATGGATACAACAGGCTTTGTCAATCTACTATTTTTATTTATGAAAGGCAGTACTGATACCACCTTTGGGAATTACAATAGATAAGGTAGAATAGTAAACCAGAAAGATATACGTGAATGTATCAAAAAGGACAACTTTACAGAAAGTAAGAATGCATGAACAAGTGTCTGTGAGCTAAAAGTTCAGAGTAACAAACAAAGTTTAATAAAAGTCCACAGCTATACATGATTGAAATTCTATACACATTATTAACAAATTCAAAAGCAGACACAAATAAACAAGTATACAGTATACTACCCTCACATCTTGATAATCTAGAGAGGATGTTTATATCAATGGTACACAAATTAAATAACTGGCTTCCATGTGGGGGTGAGGCTAGCTATGGAAATATTATGGCCTCTTGAATATGAGCTCTGGAGTAGCTAGGTGAATTCAGATGGTGACTGCTTATAATAATGACTCAGTAATAGGTGAAATCATGGGTATATGTGTGCCGCAAGTCACTCTGAGCAGTTGAGGATGCTCAAACATTTCAAAAATGATTCACTGGATGAGTGCCTATTGCTTGTTTTAGAAAAGATGTCCATGGCAGTCAATAAGATGGAGGCATACTACACAGCAGTCACCATGCAGCAGCAGTAAATGGAGTTGCTGGAGGGTAAAATATGATTATTCAAGGAGGGATAAATTCAACTATTCCACCATGATATTTAACTAATAGTAGAATGAAACTTGCCTCTTTAGTGGTTTCAGTTGAAAGGGGAAACACAAGTAGAACTATGAAGCTTAATGGAAGATTGGGCAAATCTGTATTTCAAAGTGATGACTGAAACAATTCAACAATCCTGGTATTAAAAGAATCAAAAGCTTTCATTAAAGGATACCAAAACAATAAATCTTTTCTATGTCTAAATACATGATTTTCTGTTTTCAGTCTTTAGGATCTTTGAGATTGTTCAACAAGCTGCTTTGAGGAAGATTTACAATTTGGATGATATATTTTGCCAAGAGTTTGAATACATTTTCTTTGGCTTGAGTGCCTTATAAGTGGATCTTCTGAATTATTGAAATTGGACAAAATGTATGCATGAGGTACTGTACCCATGGAAAAGGCATCCAGTTTCTAAAATGTAAGGGGATTATTGAGGGGCCAAAAGGTGGATGGGTGAACATTCAGATGGAGGATAATAACTTACATTTAGATGGAGGGTAATAACTTCTTTTACTTTGTATCATTTATCAACTACCTGCTTAAAGAATCATTGATCTATTCAGAAAGATTGGTTTGCTGAGGGTTTCTCCTAAGAGATTTAATTGACCGAGTAGACAGACTTATAAAAGTAAAAGAATAGGTTATACTGTTCAGTTCCATATCCAGAATGCTTAAGCACATGGGTATAAAGAATTAATGCCCACTTGTTGTTATTAATTGCAGTGTTGCTTACGTCATTCTGATGTAGTCAAGAAAGGTATTCTTGTCCTTGATGGCTGTCAGAGCACTGTACATTGCTTTCAACTCCTCTAGGCTGATGTACAAAGACATTTCTTGCTGAAATTATTAGCCCTATACTGAGAGATCTTTGAAGTGTACTTCCCAACTATAATCTGAAGAATCCATTGTGCAGTATGATGCATTACAGTAAAAAGCATTAATGGCATCCCCTTTCTTAAGATAAAAATGTAATTTGACCATGGGAACTCTTCCTTTATTGATGTTCAGTATGGGAATTGAGTTGTTCAGAGGGTCTGTAGACTGATTTCAAATGTTATTCAACATCCACTTTGGTTTTCTCATATACAGTCTTGCAAGGGGAATTAACAGGAAGCATAAAGTTCCTCCAAGACCTCAGGTACTCTGCTTTTCCATAACCACTGGTTCTGTAAAAACTTAGTCCATCAAATCTTTTATTTATAGCTGCCTGTCTTGTGCCAATTAAACTTTCATTTGAACTGGATCTAAAAGCACGCTGGTAACATTTCTGTTTGACATGGAGATTAAAGACTTTTTGAAGTTTATGTTAATGCCCAGTTACAAAAAATTGTTATGCCGAATTAACAGTTCTTGAGTCTGAGCTACTCTCACACAGCTATATAGACAAGAAGAAAACAGAAAGATCTAGTTTTCTGAGATGAGGAAACATTACATCAAAACATTCAGTGAATACTCTCAAGACTGTGGACACATTAAATAAGAGAGTCACAAATGGGAGGTGACAATAAGTGACTTGGAATCTCAGATATTACCTGTGAACAGGAGTTCTATGTGTAGAAACATTCTCCACGTCCAGAGGTACCATAAAATAATTGTACTTTTTTCTGAAAGGCAAAACTGTTTTCACAGTCACCAATCTCAATTTCTTATGGCAAACCCATTGAGATTTGACAAGCCAAGTAGTAATCTCCAAGCTGTGTATTATTTTCACACCAAAAATAGACTGCAAACTAATTCAGGTCTTTTCTGATGGACTAGGACCTGTCTTATCTTTTTCTGAAGCAACCACAGCATCAGATTTAATGAATCCTGAACCCAATTTGAAGATGTATAGAACTGATGAAGGTATCTAAAACAATCACATAAAACAATCTTGTGAAATGGTTTGCAATACCCATTTGTATATTGTAATAGTTTTTCAGACTGTTGTATGGCACTGAAAACTGACCCCCAGGGGTGTAGGGAAAAACATGGTGTCCACATGTGTATCTTTAGATTTATGGAAATGTGCAAGCATCAAAACACAGGTGATTAATGCTAGCATTTTGAAAATCTACTTATTAAAAAAAAAACCTAAAACATCAAAACAAAAATATATACTGATGGCTCAAAAATCTGCTCTAATTTCCTGTTCATAGTATAAAGAAGTATTCCAGAAGGTGCTATGTCACATTTCAAAATGCATCAGCAACTACAAATTAATGTGAAACAGAAGCAAGTTATTTACATTAATAATCGGTAACCAACTATGAGCATCAGAATGAAATAAGAGGAATAATACTGAAAGATTGCTCACACTTTACAGATCTAAGCATTTCAAGTGATAAGTTATATTTTCATTATCATACCGATTAGTTATGCAAATATGTTGCAAGATCACTAGGAACAATTTTCTGTTTCATTGCATCCAGATGACCAACCCCTGAAATCCATTGTTTAGTTGCCTTATACAAGGTAAAGTGAAGTATAAGGTTACCTTTGAGGGAGCACATGAAAAATATGTGAAGGAAATATAAGAAGATAAAAAGTAATGATATAAGAATTCAATACCAATTAAAAATGACTTCAGAAACTGAATATACATTTCCTAACAAGTAGGTAATTATGTGGAGAAATTATTTTGATAGTTAAGGTTATGCTTGATGGTTATTTCTTTAAACAGCCAATCATGTGTGAATACATCTAGTCTGTTGGGGAGCATGCGGTAATTGATCTTGGCTAATTTCAAAAGAATGGTGAACCGCTGTTGCCCGAATCAAAATGAAGTCACCACCATTATCTTTGGAGAGTCCTTCTGGACCTTCCTGGATATCAGTAGATATCATTTTTCAAGTTCACACCCATTTTTTTTTTCAGAAAAAGAACCTAGAGAAGGGGCAATGTGTCAGAGTAGTAAGGATGGCCTCAAAAAGGAACATCATTAATGAGGTGGAAGATGGTTGGGGTACTAAATACAAACCCCTTTCGGGGACAGGACTTGAACCCTTTAATTTAGGGCACCACAATCCTGTTAAGTGTTTTGAATGAGCGATGGTAGTTCAGTTCAATGCTTGTACTAAGGAGGTTAGAGATATTATTTTGAAATATTGGAATATTTTCAGGGCATTCCCCACCATTTTCAATTTACTAGGTGAAACACCTCAGTTTACCTATAAAACTGCCTGAAATTTTAAAGCAATTCTTGAACTTCCTCACACTTATAGGTTTGACACCACCACCCCAGGTACTACACAACATGGTCATTGCAACAAATGCAGGTACATTCTTGTGGGAAAACCCCAATTTTAGACAATGGTCTAAACTCTTTGATATACCTGTGTAGGGGTAACTGTGGTGCCAGGGGAGTAGTTTACATTGTTAAATGTTTAACATGTAATGGATTTTACACTAGTGAAACAGAAAGGTGTTTAAGGAAGAGGATATATGAATACATCTATGATTTTAAGTAACAGAATATTAACAACTCTTTGTCCAAACACACAACCTTAAGTGACAAATACACCGGCTTTAGTTTTGGTTCTGCAATTTTGGATAAAGTGAAACTTGATCCCAGTGGTGGAAACTGGCATACTAAATTAAAGTACAGGGAGATGCTACGTCAAAATGACCAACTTTCTTTGTATAAAGGAACTCACTGAACCAATCAAGAACAATACTGTGAGGAATAACTGAGTAAAGGTCTTTTATGTCAATAGTCAGAAAGACAAAAGTGTCTTTGAAATGTATCTTGTTGATAGATTCAAGGAACCTCCAGGAGTCTTTACAGATATGAGTTTCATTAAAAACAAAATGTTTTAGTTTATGGTCAAGATGTTTAGCCAAGGGCTGTGTAATTGATCCCTTAGCATCTACTATGGGGTGCATGGGTGTTTGTGTTAAATTCTTGTGTAACTGAAGAAAGCCAAACATTACTGACACTCTTAGATGTAAAACTGATAGGTAATTCAGAATTTCAATAGAAATAGAACCTTCTATAAAGAGGACTTGTAGTTCACCCCTTATTTTAGTGTAAGCACCATTCAATTCCTTAATAACTGTCTTTTCTTCTGACAGCATTGCAATAAAACAAATACTTAATAAGAACTGGTCCGTCCTAAAACAAGATAAAGCAATTAGACCCTTCATTGACATAGTTCCAACCATAGTTTATAAGAAGAGTAGGAACCTAAAAAATATATTTGATACAAAACAAAGTGGACTTAAGCACAAACCTGGATATATGAATAAATGTATGTGCCACTTTTGTAAATATATTAAGGAAGGGGAAACTTTTAACATCAACAATACTAATTTTAAAATTCATCATAGATGTAACTGTAACTCTGAAAGAGTGATTTATTGTACTGTTTGTAACCAATGTTGCTGCTTTTATATTGGTAAAACAGACAGGAAACTAAAAAAATCGCATTTATGAGCACCTCTATGAGATCAAAACAAAAAAGTTAACCAATGCTTTGAGCAAACACATATTGGACAATTGTATAGAATAAGAAGGTGCACCATGAACCATAAAGGCTTGAATCAAAAACGCAGCTCCAAATGTTAAAAATGAATTTAATAAGACAAAACACGAACAGACTGCAGTTAGGTAAGTGCTTTCACGTTAGATTTAACGCTTCATCAGACATTTAGGCAGCCCCAACACATCTGTTTAAATATGTATGACAACAACATCATCTATTCAAATCAACAAATCAAGACAAAGCAATTGACCTAACATTAAACAAGATACAAACATCATAAAAATTGATGAAGATAAAAACAATAGTGTATAACCATGTACTAATGCCTAAGTGGTCTATTGGCTAAGAAAGGTTTAAGCGCTAATCTGTCATTTAACCCAAACTTATGTGCTTGTAATTTTAATATCCATCTGCCCTCCCTTTCTTCAATGTTATTTTTGATATTCCCTAATCTACCATTTTTGACAACTAGCTCCAAGACCTGAAATTGAAAATTATGTGCATGGCCTTGTTCCATTACATGTTTGGCTAGGGCGTTGGTAACATTGCCCTTGGCAATGGCATAAATGTGTTCTCTGATGCGTTCACGTAAAGTTCTTGTTGTCATACCAACATAGAAAACCTTGCATTGCTGGCACGCAGCTATGTACACTAAACTGTCAGATCTACAATCAGCATAGCATCTAAGGATATAGGTGCGTTTGGTGTAGGGATGTGTGAAACGGTCAGTGTTGGATATATATCTACACTGATTGCAAGAATGACAAGCAAAAGTGCCTGTCTTGGTGGAAAACATGTTGGACCGTTGGACCCTATCATAACAAAGTAATCTATTGAGAGAAGACATGTTCCTGTAAGCAACACGGGGTCTCTCATCAACTAAGTTTTTGATCCTTTCATCCACCATCAAAAGTCTCCAATTTTTGTTGAGAACATTTATAATATGTTGGTTTCTGTTGGTAAATGGAATAACAATTCTGTTAACAGTGGATATGGTGTTAACCTTGTTGGAACATGAAGGATTATCAAATCTATTGATCAGTGGAGCTCCTACATCTTCCCTAAGAAGATCACCCATGCTAATATGCTCTAACACATGTTCACGGTTATAGCCTCTGGACATAAAATTCCTAGCTAGTTGTGTCTTGTGTTTGTTGTAAGCAGAGTCTTGTGATGTTAATTTAGAGGTCCTTATAGTTTGGTTCTTAACTATATTATTGTGAACATGTCTGGGGTGCATGCTGTCCCGATGCAACAGATTGTTTCTCCAACATGGTTTTCTAAAAATTTCAGTGTCAAAACCATTGGCTCCTTTAATGATTCTGACATCTAAAAATTCGATCTCATTGATCGAATAAGAACAATCAAAGGTGAGAAAATTAGTCGTCCCATTCAAATAAGTGATGAACAACAACAACTGCTCCACAGTGCCACCCCACAATAAAAAGACATCATCCACAAATCTGTTAAAATATTTTAGATGTTCCTTATATTCAAAGTCAGTGTTAAAGATGTGTAATTCTTCCCATTGTGCCAATACCAAGTTGGCATAGGCATTGGCACATGGGGTGCCCATCGCTACTCCCTTGGTTTGTAGGTAATATCTCTCATTGTAACAAAGGACATTGTTCTCAAGTATGATCTCAAGAAGGGACATACACCTGGCAACTATATTATCTGATACTTTCTTATTGGATAGCAATGTTCTAACATAATCCATACCAATGTCATTGGGTATGGATGTAAATAAAGACTTAACATCAAGTGTAACTAATATGTCGTCTGTATCAAAACAGAACAATCTACTGTGAGTAGCTAAACTCTCTAAAAAATGAGATGTGTCTTTTAAGATATAATTAATTCCCATGACAATGGGTTTCAATAACTTGTCCAAATATATGGACAAGGGTTCAGTTAGCCATCCACGGCTAGATACGATGGGTCTTAAAGGAGGGTTCAACGCATCTTTGTGGATCTTTGGTAAGCCTCTAAAAGAAGGTACCAAAGGTTTATCAATTACCATGTACGAATATAAGTCCCTGTCTATGACATTGGTTAACATCAAATCATAAAGATTAGCATGTACACATTTTATCAGGTTGTTTAAATCATAATTGTTGATAGGAAGATAAGTTTCCTTATCAGCCAACATGTGCTCCATTTCCCTGGAATACTTAAGTTTGTCTAAAACAATGATGGCACCACCTTTGTCAGCTTGTCTTATAGCTATTCTGTCATTGTTCCTCAAACTTGTTAAGGCTTGTTTTTCTTCCATGGTCATATTATAGAAATTAGCTTTTACATGCTTATCATTATACAAATCAAATAAATCAGATTCGCATGCCTGTTCAAAAGCCTCCAAAATGGGATGCTGTTGTGGCATGAACGTAGAAGGTTTCTTAAATAACATGTTATCTGTATTAATATTGTTATTAGTATTACTCACATCCTGACCAAACATTAATTTTAAAGCCAAATTCCTAGTGAAAAGTTTGATATCAACAATAATGTCCGTTACATCATTGCAGCTTGAGGGTATGAAGCCTAACCCTTTATTCAAAACAGAAAGCTCATGTTGATTCAAAGTGTAACTGGATATATTAACAACTAAGTTCTCGGTTTTGATACCTTCTTCGTAGGAAATGGAGTTTCGTCTGTGTTTTTCCTTTTCGCCGCTCTTCCTTGTGGGGACCAAGTCCTCCTGTCGGTGGGTTTGTACGGGAGTGGAAAAGAAGGGAAGCCTTCACCCAGTCCAAAAACTTCGTCTTCCACAGAAATAATGAAAGGATCAATTGAAAGTTGTTTCCTACGAACATCGTTGGTTTTATGGGCAACAGGTGTGTTCGGAGAATGCAGTATATCCAAAGTGGCGTTGTTTTCAGCATGAACTTGAGCCTCAACAGTAACCAAGCGAGGTGGCGGAATGACTGTTGTGTCAAATGAACCAGCTGGTGCAGAGGGTAAAGATGATGCCGGTTCAGGAGCACCTTCTGATGAGGTCACCACGGGGGAAGGTCTCTTCTCAGGACGGTTGGATAGATTTGCCGGATTTAAAGTTGTACGCTCAGATCTAAATGAAGAACTGGTGCGAAAATTAGGTTTCTCACGAGGCCAAGAAAAAACCTGGCTTTTGTTAAAATCGAGAAAATCTCGCTCAAGTTTACGTTTTTTGTCTTGTGACAATCTCAGATCTAAGGATGATAGAGTACGTTTGAGATCATCAGTAAACATGGCAAGTTCATCATTCCCCAATGCTTTGAGTAAATCATGTTCAACAGTTTTGATATCATCCATTAGTTGTTGTATGACAAAGTCATAGTGTTTAATAAGGATTTTAATATACGAGAAACTAGTTTCTAAATTGAGCTTCTGCCATTTCGCTAGAAGCTCCGGGTTGGACTCACCGAACGTTGGCATCTTTAGTACCCTTAAACCTCTGGGTACAAGTTTAAATTTGAGGCAAGCTTCCATATGTAAGCTCTGCCACTGAACATTGCATAGCCTTTGAAGTTTATTTTCAAATTTTCTGGTTAGTAATATGATGTCCATATTGTTCTTAAAGATGTTGTCAGTAGTTGCAGGCTTATTCAAATCCGAAGCTGTAAGTTTCAACAACGGGTTCACATCCATTCGGACCAAATCTTCTAACATTAACGATTTACCTGTTCTTGAAACCGGATCACGTTGAGTAGTAGAAGCAGCCATGTCCCAGCAAGAAAAAGCAACGACAATCACAACAAGTATAACAATATATATAACAAGCGCTTACCTAACTGCAGTCTGTTCGTGTTTTGTCTTATTAAATTCGTTTTTAACATTTGGAGCTGCGTTTTTGATTCAAGCCTTTATGGTTCATGGTGCACCTTCTTATTCTATACAGTTGCTTCAGTTTTCGTTTTGAGGGTGCTTTACCTAGCAAGAAGTGCTTTTTATACATATTGGACAATGAAGAACATATGTTTAATTTTTTTGTAATAGACAGTATAAGGACAGATATTAGAGGTGGAGCCTGGTCCATACTCTTAGAAAAGGCTCCACCTCTAATGGCTGTCCTTATACTGTCTATTACAAAAAATTAAACATATTTATATTCTGTTTTAGTAGTGAACAAACTATTTTATATAGCATGTTTATTTCATACAACTGTTTTACTGCATTTTAATGTTATGTCTTTAAGGGGGTGTCTTCTTTCATTTCATGATTATGACGCCTTCCACATGTCTTTATAAGGAGGACTTTACAATTTTATTGTATCTGATGAAGTTCTAGTGTTCTGGCACAAAAGTGCTTATCTGTTTTATGTGGATTTAATAAAACTGTGTTTTGCACTTGGACTATTTCTGGATCTAATTTTTGGCTTGAATAAGCCTTCTTCTACTTCAGTGGGGATTTTAGCTGCCCTGTTTGGCTTTCTGTCTTTTGAGCTAATTGTGTTTTCTGTTTTTTGTTTTCCTGTCCTTTTTCTTTGTATGATTTCTCCCTATTACCCAACTGGGAATCATAGGGAAGAAGATGTTGTAGGATCAAGATATTCCTGCTTGCTGTTATAGAATGTGGTCCAATGGTGTTACATATGATACAGTGTTCCAGCTACTGCTACATAACAATGAAGTTGTGCATGTCCTGGGCTGGGATTTTGTGGTCACACTAGCCACACTTCTTGAAGGCCTTATCCAATAATAACATTGTTAAAAAGAAACCAGTAAAGACTATATTTTTACAGAACTATGATAACAACTTGAATACACATAATTAAAAAAGATAAGCAAAAAGATATTCATATATGTGTGTGTGTATATATATATATATATATATATATATATATATATATATATATATATGGATCCCTATCACAACACCGACACGCCACAAAGCCGACACCCAAAACACCGACACCAAAAGACCGACAACACACAATACTGACAACGCACAAAACCGCACACCATAACACCGACACCCAAAACACCGACACACAAAACGTAAACTACACATTACACACAACTATACATGCACTAACCTTAACCCAAACCCTAACCCTAAGGTCCGACACAACCGCACACTTACCCTACCCGGACCCTAACCCTAACTCACTTAACCCACCCCTAAACCTACAGTCCGTCACTATCGCACACATGCCCTACCTGCACCCTAACCTTAACTCACTTAACCCACCCTTAAACATATAGTCCGTCACTATCGCACACTCACCCTACCTGCACCCTAACCCTAACTCACTTATCCCACCCCTAAACCTACAGTCCGTCACTATCGCACACATACCCTGCCTGCACCCTAACCCTAACTCACTTAACCCACCCTTAAACATATAGTCCGTCACTGTCACACACTCACCCTACCCGCACCCTAACCCTAACTCACTTAACCCACCCCTAAACCTACAGTCTGTCACTATCGCACACATACCCTACCTGCACCCTAACCCTAACTCACTTAACCCACCCTTAAACATATAGTCCATCACTATTGCACACTCACCCTACCTGCACCCTAACCCTAACTCACTTAACCCACCCCTAAAACTACAGTCCCTCACTATCCCACACTTACCTGTCCGCTCCCTAACACTAAATCCCTCACTCTATCGCACACTTACCGAGTCACGCTCAGACCTTCCCATGTCGGTGTTTCGTCCGTCGGGATCTCACCTTGTCGATCATCTGCGTCGTCGGTCTTCTCATCTCCTTCTTTAGAGTGTCAGCCTTCTGGCATGTCGGTGTACTGAATGGGACCCATATATATATATATATATATATATATATATATATATATATATTTATATATAGATATAGATATATTTATATATATATATATATATATATATATATATATATAGATAGATAGATAGATATATTTGTGTGTGTGTATCAAAAATAAGTATATCTGGCAAGAATCCAAGAAACAGTAGAACAAAGACTAATAAGAAGCAATGATAATGACAGACATTAGGCCTTCTGCCTAGAGAAGATTTTTTTTTTTTTTTGGTAAAGATGAAAGAATGTGAAGCTGTAAGGTTTTAAGGAGAATAAGAACAACCTAAATTCAACAATAAGCAAAAGGCTTAGAAGAACTGAACATTTAGAGTACTTAGCTGCACAGAGTCAAAGGTCGACCTGACTGCTTAAGTAGCACATCATATGAGATCTTAGGGCAGAGGAAGCACAGGAGAATCATGGGAGATATTTTCTGAAGGAGTATGGAGCAAGGAACAGTATCAGATGGCCAGATTGAATCCAATAAGGAGCTGAATTTCCAACAATCAGATCTGACAGAATGGATGAAACAGGATCTCGGAGTTATATTTTCTATAAATTTCACAAACAACTTTTGATATACTAGAAAATGTAAAGCCTGGACACAGAGTGTCAGATGAATTTTGCTCACCCAAACTGAGTGCTTGTTTTCTGCAATACTTACAAAACTATGAAATTATATAACTAACAATATGAGTGACATGGAATATCTATTAAGGAATACAACCTACACTGCAAATATCAATGACAGTTTTCTTCAACATCTTAGGGCTCAGTTGATGGTACACAACAGTTTGTAAGTCCCTTGGTTTTAGAAGCATTACTATACATATGGAAATATTGCATCCCTTCATTATTTCTCACTAACAGCTGGCAATGTTTCCATTATTGTGCACTGTACCTGGAAAGTGACAATGCAATTCAATCTTCCACCATGAAACTTCACAACATGCCACTCAATAACAGATAGGTCTCTCAGGAATGAAAATATGAATAACAACTGACAAGCAGTGATTTATCTCCAATGCAAAATATTCTTGATTAATATTCATAGTGCCATTTTCATACATGTGTTCTCCTTTCTAATACTGAATGGAAGTATACAAAAAGGTTTTATTGATGTGAATGAGTTACAAAAGGCCTACTGACTAGATCTGAAAGTGATGCAGAATAGTATGTATGATTCAAAGCTACATCAGAAATGTAGCATGTGCTCGTATGAAACAGTCTGTAGCAGTGGGGTAGAGGAATAAAGCCTTCAATAAGACCCATGTAATGTGGGTTTGATTAGCAACTTCGGTGCTTTACAGAGCAAGCAAGTAGTCTTGAGTGTGCTCATCCAGAGAGGGGAGGGATGCATTCTTGACACACTCGAGATGTTGACTTCCTTGATGGAGATCATGGAAACAACATGTTTGTGTGTTACCTGAGGACTGGTGGGGCAGTCCTGGCAATGGTAAGCAACCTGTGGAAATGAGGGGTGGATCAATACTAATACCCATTGTACCACCCACCCACAAAATGTTGCTGGGTGAAGTAGGGCAGGAACAGAGTAGGAAATGTACTCCTCAACAGTAGCATGATGCTGCCCCAGGTGCCTTGGTCTCCTTATCAGCCCCAAAAATGGATCAGAGTTAGCCTGGGGAAGACTAAGTCAGACTTGGTGGAAAAGGGTGGAGCCAGACAGCAGCCAATGGTCAAGTGTAGGAAGCCAAAAATGACAAAAACATTGCAATTGTATGAAAAAATCTATAACTTTAACTACAAACAAGAATACTATTTTCATCAAACAGGGTAACACCAAACGTTAGTGAGAAACACAACATTCAGAAAGAAGTAGAAAATACCGAATGATGAAAACAGAACCAAACCAAAAACAGGAAAAGAAAGGATGTTATAAAAACAAAGGCTCAGACTGAAAAAGGATAACTTGTTTAGTTAAAAAAAGAGGTAAAACATTTGACATGTAAACAAGGAAGCAGAACAGATAAACAGATAAGTTTAGCAGAACAGAGAAATGAACCAAGGAAAAGTGAAAACACAAGGATTTGTTTATTATTTTATTTTATTTGACATTTGTTTACCAGGAAAGTCCAACTGGGCATAAATTCAATTTTCAGTGGAGGCATGGGGAGAAAAGCTCCACAGACATAATTTAGTTAATAAACAACATAATATTAACACACTAAGTACAATATAAAAATAACAGTGTTCTTGTATAATAGAAATAGGTTAGGGTAACAACTTACAGATAACAGGAGAATCTATATACAAATGTATTTATTTATTGCATTTGTTTACCAGGAAAGCCTACTGGGCCTAAAAGAGCCCATTTTCAATGCAGGCCCAAGGAGAAAAGTTCCAACAAGAACATACAGTAGATACAGAATAAAATTAAACATTAATTCGTACAGAAGTAGAAACAGTGTTACACATAGTGATTACAGTAACATACACTGGATATCTACACAAAAGCAGGAATTTAGTTGGTTTGATTACAGTAATATATACAGAATATATACATAAAGCAGGAATCTATTTGGTTTGATTACAGTAATATATACAGAATATATACATAGAAGCAGAAATTTAGTTGGCTGTCAGGTGAATTCAATCAGAGAGGTATAAACAGAAGTATATTAATCAGCATTATTGTACCAGTATCAACAAGTTATGAAAAAAAAATAATACATATGGAGAAAGTATCATCAGTCAGCAGGAGCAAAAGAATAGGAGTTTAGTTATCATGTAAGGAGAAGGCAGAGGTTAGGTTATAGAGCAGGCACATAGCCAGAAATAGTTGAGATGATTTTTCAGTATTTGTTTGAAGGTGGTGGTGCTGTCTGTGTTTCTTATAGAAGGTGGAAGTGAGTTCCATAGTTTGGCAATGGTAAAGGAGTAGAGGAGTTGACCAGCAGGTAAGGTGGGTTTTTCTACTTTTAGAAGTAGATGATTTTCAGATCTTAGTTGCCTGCTGGGTTGACATTTGGCAAGTAGAGTTGAGAGCAGGACAGTCTGTGGGTCTGTAGATTATTTTGTGTGCTGTAGTTAGCTGGGTGAATGAGAGATGGTGGAGGAGTTTATTTTATTTATTTATTTGACATTTGTTTACTGGGAAAGTCCAACTGGGTATGAGCTCATTTTCAGCTGAGGCCCAGGGAGAAAAGCTCCACAGTACACATTAAACAGAATTTTAAAAAAATTGAACAATTGTTACAAATATTAAGACAATAACAAAGTAGTAGAATCTGTGAATATAATAAAAGAAAATAAGCAAAATATAAGCCAAGCAATAAAGATGCAAGATACAAAATAAATACAGTTAAATCAGCAGTATATTCACTGAAATATTGAATACCAAAAAATAAAATACTATCGGTAGTGATAACAGATGGTACACATGTAAAAGATAAGGTGGGAGAAGAAAGATTGAGATTATGGTAAGAGTTATCACAGATGGTGAGACACGAGAAAAAGAAGTTAAGAGTAGTGAGCCATAGGAGAAGTGCTTGGATATTTGAATAAGTAGAGAAGACAGAAGAGAGAAAGGAGAGAGAAGAAAAGGCAAGGTAAAAAAGGGAAAGAAAGAAAGAAAGAAATAAAGGGTAAATGCATTACTCTAATATCTATTGGGATGCTGTTCTAGACTTTTGACACTGAGTAGGAATACTTTTGTAAAACAATCACAAAAAGATGAGAAATAAAAGACTCATCAAAAGTAGCAGATCTTCATATTTTCGCACAGAAAAAGGGTCCTGGTCAGACTCAAAGAAAAAGAAAAGGTATTACAAAATAGATGTGTATTTAGGGGAAGTTAGTATTAAGTGGGCTGGTGTGTCACGTGACTTCTCAATTAAGGCAATTCAGTAAAGTTTCTTGCTGAATTCATATCATATCTAAAACCTCTTCTCTCAGTCATCTTGACTACGTGCATATTTCCCAGTGTACATAATTTTGCGCACAAGGGATGACAGGATTCACCTTAAACTCCAAACAGAAATGAGGGAATGACTGAAAATATTACTAATACTTTTAACAGACCATTGAAGCAAAATAAAGTTCCTGAAGGTTGGAAGATGCCTGGTGTGATAATTCCACTTCCCGACATGAAAGCAGGTTGGAGCATAGAAACTATGAATCTGTCAGTTTAACAAACTATCAACCTGTCAGTTTAACTTCAGTTGTAAGGAAGATTATGGTATTACTTCTGAAAGAATGAATTAGACCATATCTAGAAGCCAGCTGACTTCTGACTCAAGACATCAATGATTCTAAGGAAACACTGTGAGAAGTTCAAGCATGAGATGTGATAAGCTCTTTGACTGGATACATGATGTACTTTATAATAAGGAAGAGACATTGATAATTCAGTCTTTACCATGCTGACACACAATTTACACACAAGGTTGCTAGAGAAATTGGACAGCCTTGCAGTGGATTCTGTGTGGTAGTATATGTAAAACACTGGTTTGGTAACAAGACACAGTAGTGAACAGAAAAAAAAGAAAAATTCAGCAGTGGTGCTCAGTGAGTTATCATGGGATCAGTCTGGTATTTTCAAAGCCTTTTTAAATGATGCTATGAGTTATTTGTTTATTCAGTATATTTACCAGACAGGTATCACTGGACTACACAACCTTGTGTAGTATTGCTGCTTAGGAATCAAGCTACACAGCACAAGCATCCAAAGACCAGTGTGTATTTTCATCAAATTTAAAAAAATGCAGAAGCATTCTTATCCATGACTGCTACAAAGGCATTACACTGAAACATGTCATGGATTGCTGAATGAATTGCTATGCAGGTCCTTCTGCCACAGTACTTAACATTAACAGAATGAATGCATAGACAGCATACCAATAAATTAAAGCATCCAGTTACTGATACCTATTATTTATTTATCATAAGGACTTCTATATAGTGCTTATAGTAAGGAAAAAAAACAAAGGATAACTCCTATCCTTTTGCTTTAATATGTACTTTTTAAGGATGAGAAGCAGTGTGTTTTCTTTACTCTGCGGATAACGAAACAATATCTAAAGTTTGCTGTTTTCTGGCAAAGTTCTTTTCTGAAGAAGAAGAAATAAATCTGTAAGCGTGAATTTAAGCAACTGTAGTGCATTGGCACTTGTTTTAGCTTGGCATATATTTATTTAGTTTACTCTTGAATGATCAGAAGATTCTGTGCTCCTACTATTATGGACTGCAACACAATGTACATGTTGCATGTCTCTTCTATTCAAATGAGACACTGAGGGACCGTGATGGGTTTAAGTTGTTTATTGTACATAAACACATTTCAAACACACTCGCATATGCATCTCCATTCATGGCTGCATTCACTCTGACTGACTATACAAAATGGCACTGATCTTGCACGTGCTCAGTAACTTATATGCACATGCTATCTAGCTAAAGTGGCTGACTACGTATAATAGACACAATGATCTACATCCTCCCTCGTTGATTTGTTCAGCAGGCAATAAGAGAACAAAATATTTTACAAGCAAGATATCACATCAACATTTAACAACAGATGAATTCAAGTCCAAGCCACTGTGTATCTCAGAATAAATCTGGAAATTCTACCCAATCTGGTCACATAAAAGCTTTGACTGGCTTTAGCAACAGGGACAGTCTCTGGGGATTCTTTTACAATTGGAATTTTGGGGATTACATCAGGATTACTTGAAGAAGATACACTGTCCTCTGGAATTTGAACAAGTGTAGAGTCACTCTGAGAAACAGAGTCTCTGGCACAGGCAATCTGCTGTGTCACTGGTTCGGAGACTAGTAATATGTGTCTTCGATTCGTTCTGAAATCCATTCCACCAGATTGTATGATGTAAGATCTCAGTTCTTCACAAATATTTTTGACAATTTCCACTCAATCATATCTTTACGTGTTTGCATTCTCATGATCTCACCTTGTTTTAATGGTGTGAGGGAGTTTGCTGGATTTATCGTAGTACAACTTTTGTGACTGGCATTTTTTCAAAGGTTGAGTCTTGACCATTCTGTTGTTGCTTGCATTTGGAATCAATAATTGTTTATTGATCACAAAAGTTGTTCTAGTCTGTCTGGACATCAATCTCTGAGCAGGTGAACCAAGAAAATTATCTTGAGGAATGTTTCTGAGGTTAAGTAGGTTAAGAAAAATATCGGTGCCATCTCTCCTGGATTTCTATAAGTACTTTGCACTTTGAACTGCATGCCAAGCTAAACCAATGGATTGTGGATAATCAGTCCCAAGACTCAGCAAAATTCTTGAACTGCTGCATTACCATGAACAGAAAAGTATCTCTTCAATTTCGTAATGACAGTACTGGATGTTAAGTTAGGAAGAAGGTCAATTTCAAACCCGTTCAAATAAGAGTCTGCTAACACTAAGTAATGTTGACCATGCCATTGGAAAATATCAGTAGCAACTGTCAACCATGGTAGCTCAGGAATCTGGTTTAGCTGAAGTGGTTATTTTTTTGCTGGGGTGATTTAGTACTGTTGCAAATGGAACATGATAAGAATTTCCTTCTCTATATCTTTTGACATAGGCCAAAATACTATGCCTCTTGCCCTTCTTTTGGTTGAATCAGTACCCAGGTGACCACAATGCAAAACCCTGATATATTTCTGTTGTAATGCTATAGGAATTACCACTTTAGGACCTTTCACGATGTTTCCATCTTCCATCATGAGCTCATATCTGTAGGGAAAATAGTTCTGTATGTCAAGTGGTAAGCTAGTTTGTCGTGCTGGCTGTCCTTAACTGATAACATGTTTCAGCTTCTGGAGAACTGGGTCTGAAGCTGTATGATTTCTAAGTTCATCAAGATGTGATGTGGAAATATTTTTGATTTCTGTGACTTCAAAATCTGATTTTTCATTATTATGCTGTTCTGTTGTTTGTCTGGTGCTCTTGACAAAGCATCAGCAAGGTATATAAATTTACCCTTTGTACAGGCAATATTGAAATTGTACGTTTGCATTTTTAACATCGTGTTGCAAGCATGCTGGGGTTCTATGTATTTTTTTTTATAATTGTCACTAGAGGTTGGTGATCACTTTCTATTTGAACAAGTGTGCCATAAATATAAACATGGAACTTCTAACATGTGAGTACTACTGCCAAAAGCTCTTTTTCTATTTGTGCATACTGCATTTCAGTTTGGGTTAAAGTTCTGGATGCATAGTTGACTGGTATGCCTTCTTGAAGGAATGCTGCACCAAGACCATACTCTGAAGCATCTCACAAAGGAGTTACAGGTTTGTGAACATCATAATATCTCAATGTGGGTGGAGTAGTAATTTTCTGTTTCAGAACGTCAAATGCTTTTTGTGTTGTTCCAGCCAGGACCAGTTTATATTTTTGTGTGTCATGTCACATAATTGTGATGAAAGCTCACTCAGGTCTGGGATGAACTTTCCTACATAGCTGACCATACCAAGAAAACACTGTAAAGATGTGACATTTTCTGGAACTGGCATCTCAAAAGTTGCTGCTTGTTTAGACGGATCTGGTTGTAAGCCAGAACTGGCAAACAAATGATCAACATAAGTAACTTCTTTCAGTTAAATTTACAGTTTTGAAGATTCATTTTAAGACTTGACATCGTGAGCATGGTCTAGAACTTTCTTGAGGTTTCTACCATGTTCAGCTTCACCATTGCCCTGCTACAATAATCTTGTCTACTATAATAGCACATGGATAATCTGAAAAAATTTCTTCCATTGCACATTGAAATACTTCACTGGCAGAATTTATCCCAAATGGCATTCTCAAAAATCTGTAGCTACCAAATGGTATGTTGAAAGTGGTTAACAATGAAGATTTGTGATCCAGCAAAATTTGCCAAAAGGAACTTTTTGCATCTAAGACAGAAAAAGCAGTGGCATTTGGCATGAGAGCGGCTACTTCTTCTACTGTGTGCATCAGATGATGAGGGTGTTTAAGTGCTTTGTTTAAGTCTCTTGGATCAATACATATTTGAATATCATCCCAGGCTTTTCTTATGAGCTACGACCATGGAGGATACCCATTAAGTTGGTTCTTTTACTGGAGTAAGGACACCTAGATTCACCATTTTATCAGGCTCTACTTTTACTTTGCTCTGAATTGCTACCAGAACCTTCCTTGCTGGTCTGACAGCTGGGATTACTTCATGGTTTAACTTCATGGAATATGTGACTGGAAGTTTGCCAAGCTCGTCTGTGAAAATATCAGCATATTCACTAAAAATATTCTGTGTGAAACTATCGATGTTCAGATTTATACCGTGGACCTCTTTATTAAATTAAATCAGTCCCATTCTCAAACTGTCTTTGAGGCCTAACAATGACTGCATGTGTCTTTTGACTATGTAAAACTGCAAGTCATAGCTGTTCCCAGCAAAATGGCATGTGAGAACTACAGTGCCATCAGTCTGAATTGCTTCACTATCATAAGCAACTAGTTTTGCTTAGTTTGCTGAATCAAGTTTCTTACCAGCTCTTACTTTGGCAAACATTTGTGCTGATATAACATTGCACTTAGATCCAGTGTCTAGTGTCTACTTTAAGCTCTAAAGGTTTCCCATTAATCTGAACAGTACAAAATATTTCACTCTTTGCTGCCAACTGATAATCCACTGTATTAACTGTTTCATCAATCAGAGAAACATCATCAACATAGAAAGTTTGCTTACAGCTCTCTATCTGATTTACTTGCTTCATGGGAAGCTCTCTTTTAACAAAAGTATATGCCACTTTAGACTTGCAAAGCCTTTTGAAATGATTCCACTTTTTACATCTATGATACTGGTGACCAAAAGCTAAGGACTTTTCTTGTTTAGGTTCATGACTGCCTCTACAATTATGACAGCTAACAATAAGGTTGGGTGTTGTAGCCCCATTTGGTTTATATTTCTTTTTCATCTTACTTTGTGTTGTATACTATCTACATTCGCACTGGCGGATACTGCATGCGCATCTTTCACATTTGTAAGCATATCCGTAAGCTTTTCTATAAGCTCATATATTTGACAAATTTCAATGGCTTTGCTCAATGTTAAATCACTGCCTCGAAATAAAATCTTTCTCACTGCATCATTATTAACATCAATCTCTCAGATCACCAAATCTGCATGTTTTAGCTTTATTTCTTAAGTCGATAATATATACTGCTATAGTTTTGCCAGGATTTTGATTTCTTATGTAAAACATGTGCCTTTCCACTGTAATATTCATTTGAGGGTTACACATTTGTCTAAACTTACATTTTAAGCACTCAGGGTCTTCCCGCGTTTCAGCCTGTAACACAATATGGAGGTTCTCCCCCTCCCCTGTATACACGGCAGGTGCATACACAAATGAACATTCCCTCTCAACAGCTTCCAAGCTAGCCTTTGTATGTGCATCTTTATCAGAAAATGCAGCTTACATTAAAATATCATATTCTTGCTCAAACACTCACCAATTTTCAGCAATATTATTATTAAACGCCAGTGGTGCAGGTCTATGAAATCCCTCTGCCATAACAACAAAATATGTTTAAATATATGCATAGACCAGGTACTTGTAATTATACTCAAATGCACAACAATCTCTCTGAAAAGGGTTCACATACTGCAAACACTGCGAACACTCCGGACACTCCAGATACTTCAAAGTTTCAGTTAACGCAAAAAGTAGTACAGTGAAAAAAAACACTGTAGTTTTAGCCTTTTCGTACATTTTAACACTTCAGAAATACTTTTGAACACTTTTGTATTTATTTAGAATACTTTCATCAGTATGTCAGTTTTGGACATTTCATTTATCTCTGTAATTATTTAGAATGTTTTGAATGCTTTACCACTTACTCAGCGACTGAAAAATTATTTACATGAGTTTAAGTACCTATGAATAACCGCTGACCTGCTTGCAAGTTGGCTCCTGTATATTCCACCACTTCTAACTGCGTACCTCATGGTTTCTGAATTGCTTCACCTTTGGATCTCATTCTGACACCATGTTGCATGCCTCTTGTATTCAAATGAGACACTGAGGTCGTCTGATGGGTTCAAGTTATTTATTGTACATAAACACATCAGGAGCTGTAACTGGAATATATATTTAAGCTAAATGACTGACTCGTTACTTCAAACACACCCACATGTGCATCTCAGATCATGCCTGCACTCATTCTGACTGACTATACAAAATGGCAAACTGATCTTGCACATTCTCAGTCACTTATATGCACTTGCTATCTAGCTATAGTGGCTGACTAGGGGCAATACACGCAATGATCTGCAGTACTGTCATCTGTTCCTCTAGGAATACTAAACAGTTCATCTTAAGAGATTCTCAGTTTTCTTCAGTCATCCTGAAAGCTGTTTACAAGGATAGCAGTGTAATCTCAATTATTTATGAGATCTGTCTCTATGGCCAAATGATGTTATATCATTGCCCACTAAGTGTAGGTTACAGACACAAGTTATTATATCTGGTAATAACTCTCATTAGCTTTTGATACATTCTAGTATTCTCAGTTGTACTGTTACCCAAATCCTGTGCCTGTATTTAGCGGGATGTGGACTGAAAGGATGGAAAGAATAGTATTAACAATTATTACTATTTTTTTTCTGGGCAAAGACAGTTGTTTTATAGGAGCTGACACTATACCAAAGGACAATGTTTTGCAGGCTTTACTGAACATCTACTAGAAATGCCCTATGAAAGTTAATGGGGTCTGTCTGAGGTTTATTCCTAATAGCTTTGATTCCCTTTTTAACCATTGCAAGTTTATTAACAAAATGTGAAATGTACAGGTATAATTATATTAAAAGAGTAAACTATGTAACATCTCAGGATATAACAAACATACAAGAAGAAGATTACATACAGAAATTTACAAAACAGGGAATAATTATCATCTCTACAATATTATAGTTTGCAACTCCCAGATTACACGAGCAAGAGTCATATCAAATTCTATTACTTGGTGGCAGGTTCTTCTTAAGGTTCAAACAGTTAGATTGTGGATGGCACAGTGATGCAGCAGTAGCATTGTTGCCTCACAGCAAGAGGTTCTCTGGTTCGATTCTCGGCTGAAGTGTCTGCTGTGCAGAGTCTGCATGTCCTGCCTGTGTTCGTGTAAGTTTTCTCCAGGTACTCCAGTTTCCTCCCATGTTACAAAGACATGCATCTGGAGCATTTCTCCCCGGGCCTCCACTGAAAATTGGCTTTGTTCCAAGTTGGAATTTCCTGGTAAACAAATGTTAAATAAATAAAATAAATACATTTATAAGGTCACTAAACTAAGCAATGCTTCATGCATACAATTCCAGTGATCCCTGTGAATTAGTTGACATGGAATGTTAAGACATGCAAGGAATTTATTTATTTATTTTATTTTATTTTACATTTGTTAACTGGGTAGAGTCTGGCTGGGCAAATAGCAAATTTTCAGCAGAGACCTGGGGAGAAAAGCTCCATAACAATAGTACAAAAAAGATTACAAAAATATTTTAAAAAGATTTACAAACAATATACAAAATGTTTAACAGCTGCCAACAATCACAATTTACAAAAAAGGAATGTAAAACAGAAAACATTACATTTCCTAAGCCTTACTACAGACAGTAATATGAAACTCATTAGATATATAAAAACCATTGGGGTATTTTCATTTGGTAGAAGTGAGACAAGGAGAAGATAGCAGAAAAGAAAAGATTTGATTGATGGCATGAGAAACTAGGCAGGAGTGTTAAAGGAGCATAGCCATTGTTGAGTAAGGTATTCCTTTAGGAGTTGTTTTGAAGCTATGACGATTTGTGTTTTTTAAGATATTCTGGGGTAATATGTTCCACTGTTGGCTACTTTGAAGGAGAAGAGAGCATCACCAAAGTAATTATGGGACTTTGTTACCTTGAGTATAAGTTTATCAGATGATCTAAGGGTCCGGGGGTTGGCACTAGGTTGGAGAGTGCAGGGCAGTTTTCAGGTTTGTGGTAATGGAGTGGGCAGTGGTGAGCTGACTGAGCAATAACAGAATGGGAAATTCAAGCCAGTGTAGTTTTTAAAGAGCAAGGCAATGATGGGTCCTATTGTGTATATTAGCAGCAAATTTCCTATTTTGTTATAGCAGGAATCAAGTAGAAGTAAATCAGACATGCGCAGGTTAGTGAAAATTTGAGAACAGTAGAGGAGATTAGATAGGAGGTGGGATCTGGCTGTGGCTAGTCTGGCATTTTGAGTAAGGTAAGGTTTGGCCCTATATAGTGCACCAAGTTTGATGTGAACTTTCTTAATTGTGAGTGATATGTGTTTATCGAATGTTAGGTTGTTGTGTATTGTGACACCAAGTAGTTTTGGTTGGTTAACTGGTTCTATTATAGTGCCATTAGTGGAGTAGATGGAGAGAGGAGGTGGTTTTGCTTTGGATTTCCTGTTGGAGAAGATCATTAATTTTATTTTGTTTGGGTTTAGGATGAGTTGAAGTTCATTTAGGTTGTTGTTGTTGTTTGTCTTTTGGCTTTTCCCGGCTAGGGGTCGCCACAGCAGAACTCCGGTCTGCTAATGATTGGCAGTAGATTTTTATGGTGCCGAGTTGCCAGCTCGATGCCCAACCTTCAACGAAGGCACGCCCATTCATGCATGTCTTTCGGAATTCCACTCGACTGCGGGGGGGACATACAGACTCCACACAGAAGGCACTCCCCATACCCCGCACTGCAGCCGAGAATCAAACGGGAGAACCTCTTGCTGTGAGGCACCAATGCTACCGCTGCACCACCGCCCAGGTAATTTTCAATATCTAGACATGACATTGCAGTTTATCTTGGAGTTTTTAGGGTGTGGGAGCAGAGGGGGAATGAATCTAAAACCATGTATCTCGAATTTCAGCATTCCAA